>NC_135443.1:10622396-10929896 GCF_051991255.1 Vanacampus margaritifer
AATAAACTATTTCCGACTAAAATAACATTTCTCTTCAAAATACTGGAGAATAAAGATGATTATATTTTATTTATTTTATGTCAAGATCCATTTTATGAAGATACTCAAGTAACTGTTTTAACTCTATGAAGCCTGAACCATGAAATATATGAGAGAAAATTCAGATTCTTTGTAAATAGAGTATTTATTGATCTTTCTGGACAAAATTATTATTATTATTTTTTTTATGAAACTCAACTTCCACACGTGTCACATTTGATACATCTGGTCACAATGCTTTCAATTCATACATTTACAACTGTCAAAAATATAATTATACACCGACATATCAAACATATTAGTATTTCCAAAAATCAGAAATAACTATTGATAGTTGTCTCTCTTTTCTTAATTGGGCCGATCTTGCAAGGTCACTAAAAACGCCATCAGCTTGGTGATACTGCCCTCTAATGGATTATCTGTGCAATGCATGTGTCAGATCGTATACGTCAGGGTTTTAATGGGAAAAAATATATATACTCATCAAATAGAGGGCTCAAAATGTCTTATATTTAATATGATACGTCTGGCTTTGGTTTGGCTAGGGTTAAAAATGGTCGGCTTAGTACAGCTCTTGTTTTGGTTCTGATTGTGGAGATCAGTTTGGACTGCTGGGGTAGATCTAGTCTAGTGGGATATAGGGCTTGATGGCCACCCCAAAAATCGTCAAAATTCCTGAACTATTTGCCTTATCACTTTGAATTAACATAAAGCTGTTATGAATTCATTAAATTAACTAGAAATACAATATATAATTGCTTACTTGGTTAATTTTAGCTTGCTTAATAATTAAATTACAGTATTTTCATTTCTCTGTATGCAGACCTCAAACGAAAAAGTTTGGATACCCCTGGTCTACAGGGTGAGGTCTCGTTGACATCATAGTCATTATTCAACCGTGTCCCATCTCTGTCTGAAAATTAAAAGAAAAATCACTCCTGATGATGAAATGTTCATTAAGCAGATAAAGCTGAGCGTAGTTTCCGAATCCCGGGGCAACTTGCATCAGCTTGTACAGATAGTTCAATTCAAAAGGACACAAGAGGACTGGTGTCTTGTTAGCTGAGGGAAACTCATATGTTTGTAGTGGATCCTCCCTAAGGTATGCATGTACCATACGTCACACGCTTGCTTCAAGAATCGGTGACTCTTCTTCATCACAGCATGTCATCGTCCTTTATCTGTCAATACAATGATGCCCCTCTGTGAGTGCTACAAAAGGCCGGGAGACACCAGACCCCACGTGGGAATTCAGCAGCTTTGTTTTGCGTTAACTGCAGCGGAGAGATTTGTTCCAAGACGCCGCAGAAATTGAAAGTCCTGCTAGTCAAGTCTCAACAGTATTATCTCGAACCACGTCTTTTGGGATGAAATACTTCTACACGGGTCATCGTACGGTAGCCTGATCACATTCACCAACGTCATGGAAGGGCTTCACCCATCACCTGTCTCAGGGGTCCGTCCACCATCTCATTGATATTGTTGTCATAGAACACTAAATAGTAGTAACAACAATTTGGATTTTAACCCGAGGCCTAAAATGAGTTCTGTGGCACACTGGCCAGATTACATTCATAATATGACATAATGCCTAACACAGGTAACTCATTTTTATCATCCAACTTCTTTCTCGATCTCCGTAGTGTTTTAACCCTGGAGAACCCAAGAACCCTTTTCTTCTTTGGAAAATTATGAATGATACATTAAATGACTGCTATAAGTTCACTGAACACCAAAATATATGTTTTTTCAATTTTAACCCTTTATTCCCTAATTTAGGATTAGGGCCAAATTTGACCCTTTGGGATTTAGGGGTATCATTTCGAAAAATCAGAATAAGAAAAACTGTCAGTAAACTATTTAGAATTTAAGAAAATAATCAATCAAATACACAGCTACATTGAACAATATAATTTTTTTTGTTTTATTTGTTGCATTTTAGCCATCTTGTCACCACCACTCTGGCTCATGTAAGTGCAATATTCATCCACTAGATGGCCCCATGCAGGGGTCAGAAGTGGCACTCTGGACTTTTGTTAGTTAAATTTGTAAAAAAAAAAAAAAGGTCTTTGTTATTTGAGTAGCAGAATTTATAGGTGCCAAATTTGACCCCATGGGTTCTCCAGGGTTAAAAAGACACGCCTCCTTTCAAACTCATGGTTGGTCATCCTAACTACACCATTTCCAATAAACAATTAAGAGCCATTCTATCACTCTACTGCTATGAGGTCCTGTTATTTTCTCGTTTGTTTAGTTGTCAAATATTGCAATATATGTGCTTCACTAGCATTAGCAATTACTCTATTTGGCAAAATTAATTCTGAAGATCTTAAAAATATGAAAAACATTAGATTTGGAGTTTCATTAACATTTTTAATGGAACCGATTGGTGTTGACCTACAGTAAGTAGAGCTTCTGAATTTAGTGGTTCCTAAGGGCTTTTGATACTTGGCCCTTGCCCTCGCCAGCTGAATGAGTTATTTTTCTCAATACTTTAACTAGTTTCATTTATTGAATCATTTATGATCTTATTTAAACTTTCAGCACTGTTCCCTCACTTTTCGTGGGTGATATGTTCCGCGCCTACCCGCAATAGGTGTATTTCCACCAAAAAGATTTTAATAACCGCTAATACTGTCACCTTAACTCATTCACTGCAATTGATGGCTATAAACGTCAAAAATTAATTTAACTATTTCTATTAATTTAATTTTTTTTTTCCACTTTTGTTGAAAATCTAGATTTTTTTTTATTGTACATTTAGTTTTGTACATAAGATTATTATGTTAACTAGTGAAGTAATGCGATTAATTACAATTCAAAACTTTAATCGCCTGACGCCCCGAATTTTTAAGAATATTTTCTTTCTTTTTTTTTTTCTATTTTATTCATTCACTGCCGTTGAAGGCTATAAACGTCAATTACTCAATTGGTAAAAAAAAAACTGTTTTTTTTCCCACTTTTGTTAACAAGAGTATGAAAACCTAGAATTTTTTTATTGTACATTTAGAACATATAGAATTTGTGATTAATCGTGAGTTAACTAGTGAAGTCATGTGATAAATTACAATAAAACATTTTTTATCACCTCTTGCCCCCTAATTTTTAATAAATATTTATATACACAGTAAATTCTGTAGAGTCAATTTGACTCTAATTAGAGTGGGACCAAATAGACTCAGTTTTAGAGTAGGCCAATATTTACACTTGGAAGAGAGTAAAAATAAAGAATTGAAAAAAAGTAAATATTAAACTGAGCCTATGTGAGCTCGAGTCCGGGCTTTAACATGGTTCTAAATGAAGTTTTTTCTTCTTCTTTTTTTTTGTCTTCTAAGACAAGTTACCAGCCAATCAGAACTTAGAACTCTCTCTCTCTCTGATCGACACAGAAGTGACATTTAGTTACATTTTAATAAATATTAAATGCAAAGTAAAAAGTCGTCTCACCCGTCACTACTGTATAGCACATTATGCTACAAAGCAAAGATCTTTGCCTCAACATGGATCCGGCCAGCATCCACTTGGAGAGGGGTGCAAGTTAAGTCAAGGGAAGCGAGAGCAAGGACTAAATAGGACCGGAAATTTGTACCGGGCCATCTGTATGCATGTCACTTGACAACAGACGAAGTAATGGCTGTAAGTTGTTTGTTTCAAACTCACCTTGCAGTAAACTCACGAATGTATGCAACAAGAGGGCATACAACTCCGGACCTTTTGTATGCCAAGTCTCAATCTGAAGGAAGCATTTTTGCTTATTTTAATTAAAAAAAAAAAAAAACATATTAATCTACATTTATTATTATTTGTATTATTATTGTTGTTGATGTGGTTTGTTTTATGTTCGATTTTATATACAGCATTTTCAAGTTTTCTATAAAATACAGGTGAGTTAAGAGAGTGGAGTTAAGACAAACAACAACAACAAAAGACTTATTGCTGCACTGCCTGTACCAAATCACCTTTGCCATCCAGCAACCAGAATAATTAGGACTTTGCAGGCATGTAATAGCATAAGTCTGTCAAAGACCTCTGCTCTGTATATGTGCTTTTGCATTATGAGATTTGGGCAGCTGTGCTAAATTACAGGCTCTCGGGTGCATAAATGGGTGATGACTATCCGAGTCCATTTGCAGAAGTCTGTGCTTTCCCATAATCACAGCTTGAATTGAATCCACTGTTCAGCCATTAACGCGGTTATTTGTCAAGCCTTAAAAGCTAATAAATATGCAAACGCATGCATGCGTTCACGGCATATCCTGAAAAAAGCCTTTACAAGTCATCAAATATTGGGATGCATGATTGTGGATTATTTAAACAAACACATAGGTACATGAATCATTGCCAGTCAATATTTAATGTACACATTCACGAGATGTGGTTTCCTCCCATTTTGGAATTAGGGCTGGTGGTGGACAGACGGACAGGCAGAAAGATCCTTTGGCAGAAATAGCTCCATAAGGTACATCTCTACAACAGGGATGTTATTAGAAAAGAAAATGTTCCCTGCTCATCACACTGTGCCTTGTGTGAAGAAGTTTCATTGACGGGTGAGTAATAGCTGGTTGAACTAAGGTCATGTGATAACACAGCGATCTATCCATCGTTTGCACTTCTCAATAGGGTTTGAAACCTGCCCGGTCATTTGCGCTCTCCGCCTGCAACCGGAAAAGAGCTGGATAATGAACTCCTGCAGCCAGAGCACATTTCACATAGCAATAAGGTGAGATACTCCTACACAGTAAAAATAAATAAATAAAAAGAAAACTCAATTTTCACATGCCAGACAGACTTCCAGGTAAGGACAGGCTGCATATTATCTGCACATTTCACACAGCAATAGGTGCTACATTGTCACCTGTGAATGTGTGAACAAAAGCAATATTATAAGTTTAGCACTTTACCTGCACCAAATTAGTTAGATACTGTTAGATATTATTAACATTTAAATTCTTTATTTTCATATATTAACCATTGTTATACATTATTAACATCTTAATTCTTTATATTAACCATGTTGAAAGGTTTTATAGACGTGTAAAGTAAGTAGTGTTGAACTCAGTATAATTTGACCTTAAGCTGGGACATATTATTTGGTCTAGAAGTTCCTTCTCTGTGGGAAAACACATTTGGTCCTTGAGAACAGAATTTGCTTCGAACCCCCACCCCTGACTCTGTTTTCGCCATCGCTCATGGAAAAGTACCCAGAGAGTATGTTTTGTCTACAAATGAAAGCGAGGCGGTCGGTTTTAACTATAAGAAGCCATTTTACACGCGGAAGAGACACATTCGGCGCTCTGAATTCCACCTGTTAAGTGATGGATTGGAGTCTGTTACGATGTCCAGAGATCTCTGTTAGATTAAAATCATTTTTGCAAAGGTGTTTTTTCTTACATTAAATCTGTCTTCAAGTTTTGGAACACGCAAAGAGGACAAAATATTTTTTATTCCTCTTCAATACACACATGAAGAGAAAAGCATGTGCATGTGGTTGTCATGTTTGTTTTCAGTCTTGTTTACTCCCTGTCATGTTTAGCTTCTGTTTTCCTTGTGTTTTCCCCTTGTCTTGTCATTTCCTGTTTTGTTGTGAAAAGTCTGACTACTCTCGTTTCAGGTCACTTGCCCTTCCTTGTTTGGTGTCTTTGTCAACCCTGATCCCTGATTGTGTCCACCTTTCCCCATTACCCTCATGTGTCATCCAATCAGTGCCCTCAGCCAGGTGTGTCTTGTTATGTCATTAGTGTTGGTGTATTTAGTCGGTTGTCTCCCCCCTGTCTGTGTCGGTTCATTGTTGCCACTGTCGTAAGTCATTCGCCACGTCACGCTGACCTTTTTGCCTTATCAGGATGCATGTCATGCTGTTAGTTTTGCCTAAGTTGTTTTGCCATGTTTAGCTTCATGTTTTGTTAGTTCCGTTTATTTTGCACTTTGAAGTTAGCTTTTTGATTAGAAATTAAAACCTCTTTTTTGGACTGCACCTCTGCCTTCCCGCATCTGGGTCCTAAAGCCCCCACTCTACTGACAGTGGTCAGGTTGGCTGAGAATACTTTTTTCTCTCTTTTTCACCTGATTTGCCCAGAAGAAACACTCATCTCTCTGCTTGACTCCAATAGTTTTAAAACAATCTTTCTCAATGCTGTTCAGACCAAATATTATTTCGGGTGACCATCAAAGTAGGAGTCAGGAACTCAGGGAGTCAATCCAAAGTGGTGCAACAGATTGCCGTGTTTGCAATGTGTTACCGGTGAGTTTACAGTCTCATTAACTAGGGGGGAGGAGAAAAAAAATCTGACCTTCCTTTCACCTCAGGTTCTTTAAAATCCTTGTGTTTGATATCATCTTGAAGCAATTTTTGATGGTCTGTAGAAGATAAGTTGAAAATTGCTGATGGTAGAACTCTGAAAGAGAAGAGATACAAAGTATACCTTTGACCTCAACTACCTTGATCATCTTAAGACAGCGTTTTTTTCAAAATCAGGTTTGAAGATCAATCGACAATTAAATGCTATGGCCATCAACTGGCGGATGTGCTGTCAGGGTAGGCAAGTGAGGCCGTTGCACCCCCTGCTGGCCATCTTATGCATATAAAGAGTAAAGAAAGAAAGAAAAGTATGAAAAAAACCGTATAATGATTACATGAAATTATGATGCATTTTTATATCTGCCTCATGAGTCATGAACCTCACGGCATTCAAGATGAGATACCGTGGCCATAAACCCTTAACCTTTGACCTTAACCATAGAACATAATAAAGATGAGACACAAATTGTAAGTGGCGGTGCGCTGATTTTTTTTACTGAGTTGAATTTTGACCTGAGAAACAAATGCAATTCTGTTTCAGACATCAATTCAATGTTCTTCGTTAAAAAATGTTTTTTTTTTTATGAATTCTATTTTTGACTTTTATCCTCTTCTCATGATAAAAGACGCAAGGACGGTTTGACATCATTTCGTCTTTTCATCCTCAGCTCAGAGGGAGGTGTAAAATTTGCTGAGCATGGACTGATCCAAACGATTTTGATCATTGTGACATTTCTTCTGATTGTTATTATGATTAATGTTGAGAGACAGGAAAAGTCCTCTGGCTGAAATGTGGTCAGTAACATTGAATTGACAGTATTTATTCAAAATTGTCAGAGTTTAAAACATGTCCATGGGAATCTTCTCATCTCATCATTGAGGTCGGCACCATCATATCTGTGCACTATGTTCAAAACTTGATGAAACCTGCTGAAAAACTAAAGCTTGTGTCAATTAAATATTTATACTTGAACTCCTATGGAGCCATTTAGCTTCTCATGTGTTATTCATTCACAGTAATATGACATCTGTAATGGACCTGTCAGGGTCATTGGGCTGTCGCTGTTGCCGTACAGAATGTACTGATTGAGGGCAGAAAAATGCAGATATAGAAAACGGTAAAAGTTCCATTTTATTTAATAAAATGTGAGCTATTATACCAAATCAGTCTTTTTGTAGCTGATGCTGAAATGAATGATGTATTAAAGAATTCAAATCAACTACAACCCGCTTTAGTAAAGAATGTGTACTTGCAATATCATGCTACTTATAAACCTCGTGTTACCTTATCATTAATTAACACACAATGAATTAACATACAGTTGGGACTTTGACATCCTTATAGGCGCTGTCTCTGTCTGCATATTAAACATTTGCAAAGGTAGGCTGATAAGTAATTGCACATTGTGTTTAATCCTTACACTTTAATAATATGTGATCCCCAATATTTCCCATTTTTCTTCAAATTCTAATTTGTAATATTCACTTTAACCCTGGAGAACCCACGGGGTCAAATTTGGCCCCTATAAATTCTGCTACTCAAATAACAAAGACCTTTTTTTTTTTTTTTACAAATTTAACTTCAAAAGTCCAGAGTGCCACTTCTGACCCATGCATGGGGCCATCTAGTGGATGAATATTGCACTTACATGAGCCAGAATGGTGGTGACAAGATGGCTACAATGCAACAAATAAAAACAAAAAAATTATATTGTTCAATGTAGCTGTGTATTTGATTGATTCTTTTCTTAAATTCTAAATAGTTTACTGACAGTTTTTGTTATTCAGATTTTTCGAAATGATACCCCTAAATCCCAAAGGGTCAAATTTCGCCCTAATCCTAAATTAGGGAATACATTGAAAAAACATATATTTTGGTGTTCAGTGAATTTATAGCAGTCATTTAATGTATAATTCATAATTTTCCAAAGAAGAAAAGGGTTATTGGGTTCTCCAGGGTTAAGTATACAAATGATAATTTTTATCAGGACTAGCGTTGGTGCTGAAGTTACTGTTCAGGGTCAGGCTTTTTGTTCCGTGACCGAACTTGTCCAGAATCCGAAAATGAAATGCTGTAGCATGACCTAAAAAAAGGCTGTTCATGCTCGAAAATTCTCCAATGTTTCTGAATTAAAGCAATTCTGCAAGGAAGAGCAATCAAAAAATATTGCCAAATTTATTTCCAGTAAAAGAAAACACTTGATTTGGTCATTGCTGATGAGGATGGCCCACCAGTTGGTAACTTTAAATAGCTTTTTCCCTTAATAAATAGAATCACAATTTGAAAACATATTTTTTTCTTAAGTTTGTTTAGGTTGTCTTTATCTGATCTTTAAAAAGGGCAAACTATGCATAATAGAAAAATAATTTGAGAAGAGTCGTTCCCTGACAACTGCCATTTCTGATTCAATTTTCCCATGATAGTGACCAAACTATTGTCTGACAAGCAGAAGGAGGACAAATCCAATGTTTGTCAAGAAAAGCTTACACAATGTCAGAGAAGTGTCAGATTCTGTGGCGCTGAGTTGGGGCCTATCCCCAGGAATTTCAAATTGATTTCTTTGCTCCATGTTTGTGCGACAAAGTGTGACGGAATTGTGCTCAAAAAGTGTCTGAAAAATGACACGGAGAGAGGGACAAAGCGCTACAGCAATGCACTGAAAAGCCTGAAAAAAAGTATAGAGTGAGTGGGAACAATATTATAACTCAATAGTAGCGAGATGATGCATCAACTATGCAGTTAGCCATTTGGTACCAGAAAGTCATGATTATGGCTCATATTGTTTCTTTTTTGACACATTATACATGATGATAAATTCAAGAAATGGTAAAAGCCTTACAATCAAATAAAGTTGCCCTCATTAGGGTTCTTGGGGATCTGGAGCCAAATGCAGCTGACTTTGGCCCAAAGACGAGTACACCCTGAACTGGTTTCTAGCAAAACACAGAAATTGGTGTCCACTATTTTCTTCACCCCAAATAGGAAAGTGTCACAGACGTTTTATACCACAAGCAACTTGTGCCCATTGTCATTATAATTTTTTTTTATAAATTTATTTAATACATTTATTAAAAAAGAGCACAACTCTTGCTTTAAAAAAAAAAAGAGTTCTTACTCTTAAAACACAAAAAGTTCTTACTCTTACTATTCTTCTTATTAATTAATTTAAAATGTTATCTTTCTATGCCAGCAACATATCATGAAAGCTAGAACAATGACATACTCTTCCATTAGAATGTACAATAAACCTGTGTAACAACCTGTTTCCAGTCATACAACAGAATAAGTCATTATTTTCACACTCACACCTGTGGACAATTTAGAGACTTCATTCAGCCTAACATGCATATTTTTTGGAATGTGGCCAGAAGCTGGAATATGCAGCGAAAAACCCACGCAAATCACAGGGAGAACACGGAACCTAAACCCAAAGAGGAAATATATCAATCCTTTTTTTTAATTGTTTTTATTTTGCTGTTAAAAAAAAGGACAAAGGAAGAAAAAAAAAGTACAGATTAATGAACAAAAATATAAACCTAACTTTCCAAAGTCATCTCCTATCAAATAGCTACTTCCTAGCTCCAGTGAAATGAGAAACACAAAGAAGACACCTACTGTATATAATTTAAACATTTGTCCATTAATATTTTAACAAATGTTCTCTTTTTTCCCCATACAAAAACAACAACAAAAAGACAGAGAAGACCAAAGATTATCTAGACAAGCAAAATACACGAAGGAAAAGGGAGGAAATCAATCAATCAATCAATCATTTATATAGCACTCTTCATACAAAAAAAAGCAACATATTTTAAAAACAAATCCCCAGCCCATCGCCCCTCAAAATACCGATCTACAAAAAAAGAGAGAAAAAAAGTGAGATTGATGCACTTGTAAAGGAAAAATTGATTTGTAACTAGGAAATACATAAAAAAAATCTTTACATTTAAGCAGTGAAAACATTATGTTCACTTTAGCTCTTTGACTGCCAAAAACGTTAAATAACGTTTAGTAAAATCCTATGGAGGAGTGCCAAAGACGTTAAAAGACGTTTGTTTCAAAACAGAGGTGAAACTAACCATTTTCTATTGTGGATTACTGAAAAACGGAATAAGGTAGAAACAAACTTTTTTTTTCTGATGAAAGATGAGAGTCCAATCTTTTTTTGGTAGTATGTGTGTTTCCATAGTTCAAACACATAATTTTCTATGGACCTTGAAAGATCAGTCAAAATGCTTAAAATCGGCTGGCACCCACGGCATCCCTTTTCTGAAAACGTCTGGCAGTCAAAGAGGTAACCTCCCACAACTCTATCAAGTCATTAATTGATAGCAAATGTAACCAAGCTCAGCAGTAATAAAGGGTACAGAAAATAATTAGCCCCAGCATTAATCTATGGCTCACAAGAGTAGTTGATTACAACATGTGTATGAAATTCTCAGAGGAAATGAGAAAATGCGCATGCTAGTTAACTCTTTGACTGCCAAAAACATTAAATAACATTTAGTAAAATCCTACGGAGGAGCGCCAAAGACGTTAAAAGACGTTCACCAAGTTTTTTTGGGGAAACGGGTAGAGGAAAGCCTTGGCCAGCTGTGCTGAAAGTATCAAGCAGATCTAGTTAGTTTAGTTAATCTTTCATTTGGTAGTATGTGTGTTTCCATAGTCCAAACACAAAATTTTCTGTGGACCTTGAAAGATCAGTCAAAATGCTTAAATCGGCTGGCACCCACGGCATCCCTTTTCTGAAAACGTCTGGCAGTCAAAGAGTTAAACATGAATACAAAGCGTGTCGGAATAGTTGGTGTTACAAAATATACTGTATAGTTATAACCCAAACTACTAACTGTAAGTTCTCCCATTCAATATGGGCCAGATGATCAACCAGCACATCTACAAAGAGATTGTGCGAAGTTTGCTCCGTTCAGTGTGAGAGTAGTAGCAAAACAACTTGTGACTGCTGCTTCATCATGACATCACTCCTGTTCACAATGCCTAGCGCCATCTCCCTACCCACCCAACCTGGCTGTGTGTTAATGTGGTTCTTACTGCTAAACTGAAGGGGATCATCAAGTAAACCTGTTTTGAAGCCATGGACGACATCAAAATGGTCAGGATGATAAAGCTGTGGAGGATCCCAGAGGAATCCTACCAGGGGAGCATAAAGGTGTGGCAGAGAAGGCTGGAAAAGTGTGTTAGACTCCCAACAGGATTTATCTGAAAGGGAAAAGTTTCTGGATTTGGTGAAAGACTCTGGTTGGTAAACCGGTGGGTAGTAGGTAATGTCTGGTCGGTGCTGGATTTCACTTTCTTTTATTTTATTTTCTTTGATCCTTCCTCAGGTCTCCTGACAACCTCACGACTCTAGCTGGATTCTGAAGTATTCGGTTTAGGTGAACTAATGAGTACACACATACACACGCACATACTCACGCACATACAAAATAAAATAATTTAAAAAAAGAAAAGAAAAAAAGAGAGCGCAATGATGATATGTCGAATCGGTAAAATTACCGAATGAAAAAAAAAAGAATACTTTGAGTCACCTTGATTTGATTATATGATCATCAGATCTCCATATGGCCCACCTTGAAATCTCATAAAGGTCATCATTCCGTTACATCTATTTAAGCAATATCATGCCCAAACGGTGAGCATTGATTTTTAGATGTTTTACGTCAAACTTGTTGTAAGACGTAACCTCAAAATTCAAATGGCCTCAAGGTTATGCGATTTGGAAACCAACACAAATGTCAGGGGAAAACAGTGCTCTCAAGATGCATAAAAATGTGCCAGGACAAACCAATAATAATAAAAAAATATTGAGTTAAAACATATCCTTTGTAACACCAGTCCAAGAACCTTTCTGACACACCGCGTACACCCGAAGAAATCTCATAAATTCATTATTTGATTACTTTCACCTCAAATAAAACCTTTAAATGAAGAATTGTTGTCAAGTACCGGGAAAAAAGTAACTTAAAAAAGACATCAACATTGCCACATCAATTGTAAAAGATCAAAATCCTTCTTGGGTACTAGAGTCTGTGAGGATGTGGGGAAAATCCAGAGAATATGGATCATAGACAGATGAGGTAAAAACGCTTCAAATAAACATATATGGCACCTAATATACACGCTCACAGTAGGTCAATTTATAATAGTGTTACGTATTTATCTAATTTAGTGCTTCCAAGAACAGTAGTCAAAGACTTGATGTACGTAACACCGTCATGGATTACTGTTCCTAAGTGCTGTTGAGAAAGGAACGGCTTGACCCTTCCTTAGCCATTTGTCTAAAATGAAAAAAGCTGGATTTACTCTAACAACTGCACACATTTTCTGGTCCAATTTAAAATCGGTGTCCAATTTAAAATCCAAGTTCGAGACTGTTGGCTTTCGACAAAGCACCAGGGGAGCCAAGTCACCAGGATGGGATGTACACGGGCCACTGGGACCAAATGCCGTATCTTCTTGTTTTGTTCCCTTACAATCCCACGTCAAATTAATTTACAAGTCAGCCTTCTTTTTACCTTCAAAATATTTCCAGACTGCCAATCACTCACTGACTGCAAAGAAACTCATTAATTCCCCAATCCCATCTCCACTGGACTATTGCGGTCAAGTCCTGTAAAGGCCTCTTTCTATACACCAGTCTGAAGCCGGCCACTGAGTCTGCGGCGTCGGCCTGACCGTTGGTGTGTCTCGCCGGAAAAATGACGGAAATATGTTAGAAAAAACGCAACCGGAAAGTCCTCTACGGGGGTGAGATATAAAAATGTACACAAGCATAACATTATCTTTTCTTCACGCACGATGTACAGCATATCATGTAATACAAAAATAAAACCTACCTGGTTTATCTCGTTCCATCTCAACGTCTTGCCATAGTTTGGCTTTCATCACTCTATCGACATACCCTTTAACGTTTATGTCAAACAATGCCGGCCTCTCTTGAACCATTGTGGTGAATTCATCTTCTCGATCTTCTTTTTTTTTTTTTCTGGAGAGCTCAGTATTGTTCATTCGGTAATTTAACCGATTTGACATGTCATCATCATTGCTCTCTTTTTTTTTTTGTATGTGGGTGAGCATGTGAATGTGCGTGTGTGCGAGTGTGTGTGTATTCATTAGTTCACCTAAAACCTATTTAAAAAATCCCATACCGTTCACCTAAACCGAACACTTCCAGCCAGAGTCGTGTGGCCGTCAGGAGACCAGAGGAAGGACCAAAGAAAAGAAAGAAAAGTGAAATCCAGCACCGACCAGACACCACCCACCAGGCCATCAACCAGAGTCCTTCACCAACCCCAGAGACATCCAAATTCCAACAAATCAGGGAGATCTTCTCGATCTTCTGTCCAGACAGATATTATAATTATGTCAAAATGTGAAGGATGGATTGTTCAAAATGAGCAAAATTGTGAAGGCTTTGCATCGCTTACTGTTTATCTGCATTTGCCACTTCCTGTTTTTGCCCCATGCGCTGATTCGCTAGCTAACAGCCATTCAGGAGTGATCAAATGTCACGATAGTCCGACGCGCCACCAATGTGGATCCTACAGTGACGTCGTATTGGTGTATAGAGGCCTTAAGCGAAGTCCTGGACCGGCTCCATTATGTCCAGAACTCAAAGTTATGGCAGGAAATCATGTTGGTGTGGGTTGTAACCCCCGTACATATTTTTACATCAGACAACCAAACCACCAAAAATAATTATACAAGAGTCAATAGGCAGTGGTGATTGGCACGTTTTACATCGGCATGGACAAAGTTGTGCTCATTATTCTAGAATTGTATGTTCTTTAATAATGCCATCATTTAAACTGTAAATAAGAAGGCTTTCCGACAGTATAACATTTTGATGAGAAGCCGTGGTGCAATGGATAAATAAAATAAAACATTTCTATACTTTATCACCTCCTCTGCCTTCTCTTGATCAATGTAGCTTTTGCAGCTTTGCAATTATATTATAATACCTTAATGCAAGGTCTTCTTTTGTAAAATGCAAAGATTGCTTTTCCTTTCCCAATTTATAAAGTTTAAAAAGTATATACTTTTTCCACATCATTGCGGTTGCCTGTCAGGCAGGACTAAAAATAGCTACCTTATATTCAAGCATCTCAGTAGGCAAAACATTGTAAATGTGAACTTTCATGCATACAACATGAGGACATCAAAAGATGTGATCACCAAACAAAAGCACACCTGCAATCCTGCGTTTTGTGCTCGGAATGAAAGTTCACGCAAAATGTTTCTTTTTTTGCCTTGGGGATGTGAAATGGGAAAATGTGTATTTATGAAATAACTAAGATGACTTCCAAAAACCAACACATTAATCTAAGCCAGACGTGGGCAATCTCGGTCCTCGAGGGCCGGAGTCCTGCAGGTTTTGGAGGTTTCTCACTTCCAACACAAGCTGATTCCAATCAACAGGATCGTTATCAGGCTTATGCAGAGCTTGCTGATGAGCTGATCATATATGAGCTGTGTTGGAGAAAACCTGCAGGACTTCGGCCCTCGATGCCCACCTCTGATCTAAGCCATACTGACCAGGCACAAATGCTTACCCGTATGCAAAACACTGACCCAGTCGCAGTCAAATGAACAGGTGGCAGTCTCGTCATGTTTGGGAGCGCACCTGTGTGGAGAATCGGAGTTGTCACACCAACACGTGAATGCATCACGGGCTCTATAACTGAATCATTTCTACCAAAATTGACTTCTAGGCCTTTGCTCTCAAGTCTGATTTGGCAACAGTTAAAATTGTTACTCCTTTTCCTCTGAATGGTCTGTTCTTCAGAGGTTTGTATTCTCTGAATATTCCTCATGATGACGAGAAAAGAAAAGGCCGTCGACTGGCACATTAAACCGGTTACATACTTCTTCAGAGCTAAATGTACATTTTTAACCAGTTCATTTTATATTCATCAAAGCATGCCCAACAGAGACCAAAGTGAAAGAACTTTCATTCATATCATGTATTAGCATTATAGCGACATCGAGGCCCTTTGTAAATGGAACCGGGCCCCCACGGACCCTCTCACAGGACCTTGCAGAAATATATTTGGGTTGTAATTTCAGAAACATTTACAGTCTGAAGCCAACTGAATGACATGATATTACTGCTCTGTTATAGTCTAACCAAGTGAATTCATTTGAATCTGGAGTTAATAAGAAACTGTTCAACTCACACCATTGCAAGGCATCAAATTAGCACGTGGATAAAGAAAGGCTCCAGGTGTTCAAAACAGATGGGAATCCCATTTAGCCAGCATTGTTAGGAAAAAAAATTGTAGGTAGCATTGGGAAATTGTTAAAATAATATGGCGCGTCTAATGAATTGTAGAATACGGTAAAGGATGGTTCTTTTGCTCATCACCAGAGCTTATTATATGATTGAAAACAATGCATTTTCTGCAATAAAATGTATGTGTCGATGACATCACTACCAAGACAACTTCTTTTGCACTTTTTGTAGTCAGTGGCAGAAAAGATTCTGGCTAAATTTGCGCCCTTGTCGAAATATTACCTTGGTGCCCCTCCCCCATCATCACCCACCCCACCCGGCCGCCCAAAAAATGGACTTGCCATCAACACAACAATCAATACATTATACAGGGTGTCCATAAAGTCTCTTTACCATTTAAAAAAATATATTAAAAATGCAATTGATTAGATATTTTATTCAGATTTGTTCTATTGTATTCAGTGTTTATTAAAGTTTTTTTTTTTTTTTATCACACTGCATTTGTGTGTTTCAGGGATCCTGTTTGTCAAAGAGGTGATGTTGAATGAACCCCTACAAAATGGCTACCCCGCTAGAGAAGGCGCAATGTGTCTCATGGTTTATTGAAACAAAATCGGATAGGCAGACTCAGCGAAACTACAGAACTAAGTATGGAAGAAATCCACCATCACGTCCGTCAATTCGTGCATGGCACAAGAAATTTATGGAGACAGGGACAGTGTTAGATAAAGGAAGGAGTGGGCGACCTTTGACCTTTGACAAACAGGATCCCTGAAACACACAAATGCAGTGTGATAAAAAACTTTAATAAATGCTGAATACAATAGAACAAATCTAAATAAAATATCTAATAAATTGCATTTTTAATACATTTTTGAAATGGTAAAGAGACTTTATGGACACCCTGTATTACTTATTACATAGCATCCTTAACACGCGTCTTTTTAGAGAGTGTTTACATGAGATTGAGGTCGTAAAAACACCTGAGACACTTATTATTAGCATGTTGCATGATTCTCTTTTGTGGTCTTATTCCAAAACAAACAGTACTTGTTTCCTTCAAAGCTTCAATCACTCGTCACTCCTTTTCAAGCTCATTATGCCGTGCAAAAGATCAGCTTTAATCAAAGAGTTTTTCTTTGTATTTGACCTCTACTAAAAAAAAAAATAAATTCAAATTCTGTCAATGTTCTTGGTCGGTGTAGTGACTTTGCATTATCATTTGTATTCCCTGTGCATGGGAATAATCACACTGAAGTGCATCCGGATAAAAATCAAAGAGAGGAAGGGAGGGTATTATTGACGCATTAAATAAACAGTTTTCAAAAGATACCAATTAGCTGTAACTCCACAATAGACCATAACCACAGGCAATTTTATCTCCATAGAGCATAGAGAGAACATCAGAGTCATTCAAAATGCGAGTTGGTGCTTTAGCGAATTGGAATCCAATCAGAGTGAAGGTGATTTTCTCTGCTCAGATTACTGATGCATGCTTGACCAAGTAACAACAATGAGGATATTAATTAGGAGACACGCTCACCCACCTGTTTGGATGCTTTATCAGCCCGAACCATCTGCAGGCTGAAGCAATCTCACAAATAGATGATTTGAGTATGCCAAATCTGAAATGGGAAGATGTTGGAGTCACGCCCCATTTAGCTAAACATTAACAAAAAAAGAAAATCATGGATCTACAATGTTATAATTGAGAAACTCAACGATCAATGGCTTCAATTTATTATGATTTTCACTTTCTGAGGAGAAACCGGGGAATTCTGCCCTGAAAGGTTTGTTTTATGTAGACACTGTAGTTTTCTTTCACCCTGGTAATTTGTCCTTGAACTTTGAAATAAAGCAGCTTTAATTGCAAAAAAAAAAAAGGGAAAAAAACAATGTCTACATTGGGCAAAAGTAAGAAGAAATGTCATTGAGATTTCATGTTTAATTCAAATTTAAAATGTATGTACAAATTTGTCAGAAATCATCACTATTACTCAAGATTGCTAAAATAATGAAGTCAAATCATGTCCAGCACTACCAGTAAAGAATGTTAATCTTTGCCAATGTCCTCCAGCTACAGTCATCATGAGCGGCAGTGAAAAATGTCAATTAAATGGATGATATGCCAATTTCATTGTATTTAAAGTACAATGTTTATTAAAAATGTGTACGTTTTTACAGCCAGAGAAAAATCCGGCCCTATGATTCTTGCAATAATATCACTTCATCTCAAGGCTTAACACACTTTATGCTTGTGAAGAAATCAGAGTTTTGGATCAATGTTTGATCATATATACGTGCTTTGCTTAAACCAAATGCTCATGAAACAAACATATCCGTCAAAAAAAACAATTAAATGCAAATGCAATTTGGCCACATTTAGCCCCATATAAACTGAAGCAAGCTTCACCAGTGTTATATGACGCATGAGACACATTCAAAAGATTCAAGAAGCTCAGAGGCTTTGGTGGAACATAAAATGAAAGAAAATATATAATGAATGCACAGCAAGGTCTTTAAAAGATTATAACCAGTAAAGTCAGTGCTAAACATAAATGAATCAGTGCAGTGCACCAACATATAAACACGCAAAGTCGATTTCAAAATGTTCAGATATGTACTTTCTCCCCTCTACTTATTTAAAAGTCTAAATCAGGGTAAGTAAGTGGAAAATGCTTTAAATGCTTGTTAACTTGTTAAGTGTTCAGGTAGACAGAAGGTAGGATTGTAAATGATGAAAGCCCATTGTCCATAATTGGGAGTTTTTGGATGAGCCTTTTGCACGCTACATTAGTTCGAATGTGGAAATGAGGCAAATTATATTAAATCCATCTCGTGCTGCAGTGATGAGCTAATTTACACAATTGGCCTTGAGAAATTGTCCATCCACTTTCACGAAGAGTTGCCCACTATTGAATGGCAATTAAAGGTTTAAAGGCTATCGTATATACACATCATTGTTATCCAACGTGTCCATTTCAGTTTTAAGATTAGTTACTGTCTGACAGTCAATATTTTCTAATCAGGTTGGCAATGATAATTCCAAAAGAAATTGCATCTGGACACAAGAGTCCCAATACCCAGTCTGAGCAATAATGCGCATTAAAGTATTTCAATCATAACCACTCAACGGGAGGCCCGTTTCTGACCATTATGCGAAATACTTTAAACCCACTTGTCTAGCTTTCCACACACCATTTTAATAATTTTCTTCTCAACACGACAATGGGAGATGATGAGATTGAACCCCTGAATTTCACTTAATTAAATCAATCTTAAATCAAAATCTCGACTTCTTAGTTCACCAAATGGATGAATTAAACTTGATTAAATTAATGTGACGATAACGGGTGAGATCCAGAAATGTACTTACTCCACTTATCTACAAAGTGTGTGGTGTTTAATAATGGCAGTGTTCCTCATAAATCACATTTTAATGGAAAAAATATCTGCCTCAAATAAAAACCAAATATCAAAATTTATAGAAACATGGTCTACGTATATAGAATTTTTTAACCTAATTCTGGTTACTTAATTCTGTCTGTTAGCGAGAGCCACTACATCGTGATAACTTACATTGATGTTTCTGCATTTGGCAATTTATTATTATATTATATTATTAGTATGGGATTTTTTTTTTTAATGGGCTTTAGGTGAACTGATGAAAACACACGCACGCACACGCACGCACGCACGCACATGCTCACCCACATACAAAAAAAATAAAATAAAAAATATATATATATATATATATATATATGTGTGTATATGTATATATATATGTATATATATTAAAGAAAAAAAAAGAGAAAGAAAAAAAAAAAACATTTTTTTTATTTATTTATTTTTTTATTTTTTTTATTTTTTAAAAAGGAGAGCAATGATGATGTCAAATCAAATGAACAATACTGAGCTCTCCTGGGGAAAAAAATGTAATTTAAAAAAAATAAAAAAATAAAAAAATAAATAATGGCAGTGTTAGATGATAGCTGGTGCTACTGATGAACACCAATTTATAAGGCGCAGATGCGCCTTACATGCAATTATTCTGTGTACATGTACATTTACTAATGTAACTTTTTTTTTTCCTTGAGAGCTCAGTATTGTTAATTCGGTAATTTTACCGATTTGACATGTTATCATCATTGCTCTCTCTTTTTTTTTTGTTGTATGTGGGTGAGAATGTGTATGTGCGTGTGTGAGTGTGTGTGTATTCATTAGTTCACCTAAAACCTATAAAAAATCCCATACCGTTCACCTAAACCAAACACTTCCAGCCAGAGTCGTGAGGCCGTCAGGAGACCCGAGGAAGGACCAAAGAAAGGAAAGTAAAAGTTTTACAAGTTGAATTTTTTTTTTCAATGGATTTTATTTGTATTTTTTTGACAAACTTCTTTTTGTTATTGGTTTGCAACAAGCCATTTGTACGATCAAATCACTCCTCTACTTTTTTTGCTTGAGGATGCTAAACCACTGCCAGAGACCACATCAGCAGCAGTCCAGCACATCTGAGGGGCAACTAATGACCCGCTAATAGCATCTTGGATGACCAAAAAAATATGGCCGTGTGGCTGTGGTGGTCTTTCCCCTCATCTGTGCCTGACCCATTTGGTGGGCATCTCGATTCCTACTTTTTTGTTTGTTTGTTTTGTGACCACATATTGCAGACAAATTGTAACTATTTATATTTGCATGTTCCATTTCCCCCACTCGTCATCTTTTTAAGAATTTATCCGGCCAATTTTCAGATATTAGCTTGTTTTCAAATATGTATTTGAGCTGAAAAAATAACCAGCAGAGAATACACAAGAAGCAAAATCACACTAATGTGTTGTTTATTTGTTTTTTGTTTTGTTTTGTTTTCTGGAGAGCTCACTATTGTTCATTCAGTAATTTTACCGATTTGACATGTCATCATCATTGCTCTCTCTCTTTTTTTTAATTTTTATTTTGTATGTGGGTGAGTATGTGTATGTGCGTGTGTGCGTGCGTGCGTGCGTGTGAGTGAGTGTGTATTCATTAGTTCACATACAACCTATTAAAAAATCCCATACCGTTCACCTAAACCGAACACTTCCAGCCAGAGTCGTGAGGCCGTCAGGAGACCCGAGTAAGGACCAAAGAAATGTGTTGTTTATTTGTTAATGTCATCGTGTTTTACTTGTAGGAAAAATATTTGCCATGCAAATACCTTGCATATGTACAGTACACACTGTGTGTGACGTAATGACGAGCAGGATTTCCTATTTCAGTTCTGACTGAATTGCATGGCACACACTAATAACAAAATGGAGTCTTAGCATGAAAATACAGTATAAAAATATAAAGCAAACGTTGATGAACAATATTCCGTGTTTTTGCCAGGTTGTGTGGTCTCTGTTGTCTTGTCAGTCAAGATAGCATTTAGTATTTTTAGCATTAGCGATGACCACCCTCGTCGGCAGTCTTTCATTCGCAACCCCCCAGTTGACGAAGATTAACTCGCGATTAAATTTGGTGCCATTTTTCATTTTGAAATTTCGTATCTTGTCCAAGTGCTCCTTGTCTTGTCAGTTTGCTTGTATTGAGTTCCCTAGTTTGCTTGTTTCAATTTGATTGCTTCAATCTATTTTTTTGATTATTCTTAATCTGCTTTGTTCATCTTTTTTTGTGTGTATTTTTTTAATTAACCCCTAGGCGTTATTGTGACCATTTTTTGGCTTTTTGTTGGTTCTGACCAAGCCATTTCAAAATAAAATACTGCCCACGGATTAAGCATGTGGAACGACAAAAACAAAACTAATGCCACTACAGGGAAGACCTATGTTAACAATAAACACATAATACCTAACACTATTGTATAAAATGATGCTAGGCATGAAGCTTCGAAAAGGGAGGTCAAAAACAGGGAACTTGTCACAGGTTAGGAACAAAACGATGTCTGCGAATGATTCATTGGCGTTTCCTCGATTATTGTTTGTGGAGCCTCTTCGCTCCCTGGTGCAACTTTAAGACAATTGAGATCCTCAATAATATGGCAGTGTGAAAAAAAAAGAAAAGGTAGTACTGAAGTGCACCATTGCAAAAGTGGAATTTTAGTTCAGTTGTCAAAATCGGACAGCAACATTGTTGAAATAACGGTTGTAAGTTACAATTTGGAAAATTACTGGCTTGCAGTTGCAAGTTTACCATGTAGCATAATGGAAGCAAATGAATGGATGGATTTTTAGGAGAAGCAAGCTTTTTCATAACCAAATACAATAGGACGTACCGGTAATTTGCGGTTTGAAAACAAGGTAGGACACAAGAGCTTTCATGTCTGAAAGTCTCAGGGGGGGAAAAAAAACTAAACACTTAAACTCCAACAACATTGGCCTATGCCTTCTGGGCTTCTTCCTTCCAGTCACATTTCTACAGGTATGGTTCGAGGTTATCACTTTTGTGAAAGAAAGTCAGTATAAAGTGACAACTGTGCACTGACCATGCAGCATAACAATAGAGCAAAAATGTTTACCCTCTGTTTACCCTCAGAGGCCTGTTGCTGAAAACAACAACAGAAAATGTCAGAACCTATCAGCATGCCCTGGGGATTCTCAGATGGCTATATGAACCCAATATTTTAGTTTCTAAAAATACAGGAGGGGGTGTGTGTGTGTGTGGGGGGGGGGGTCGTTCAATATTGGCAACCTCAGCATATTCTTTCCTCACCAGCTTCTTTGTGGTCTGACAGAGCGATAGTCCTGACATTTTAATGGATCCTGGGTTTCCACTTTCTCTCTCTTTTACTAGTTCCTTGTATCACAGTGCCTTTATTGTATTTTCACGCAGTCAAAATTCCTTTCATTTGGTGATTCATTAATATTTGATTTAATTGATTAGTTATTCATCGCTATTCCTAGAGACAGCCTGTTAAATCACACATAATCACAAATAGCTGTCCGTCTCGAATGTGATTTAAAAACACGTTTTAACATTGTAATTTTACGTACTTTTTCTGTACATAAAATATTTCTCATTATCTTAAGTTTGGGGGGGGGGGGGGTTGAACAAGTCCATTTTAAGTAACAACAATGTTAAGTTTGATTAAACTAGACAGAATCATTGAAAAAAGAGAAAAAGATGCACAGCCAGACAAGGATTTTCATCTTGCAGTCTTTTACCTTTATGTAATAGGTTTTCATATTTATAGTTCTTTGTGGGCTGAGAAATGGACGGTATTTTTTTCCTAAATATAATGGAAAATGGTAGATGAGTGGTTAGCACGTCTGCCACCCAGTGCATAGATTGTGAGTTCAAATGTAGGCTGGAGTTTGGATGTTCTCCCTGTGCCTGTGTGGGTTTTCTCCGGGTGCTCCAGTTTCTTCACACATTCCAAAAACATGCATGGCAGCTTAATTGAACACTCTAAATAGGTGTGTGTGTGTGTGTGTGTGTGCCTTGCGATTGGCTGGAAACCAGTTGAGGGTTTGACATACTGCCTGAAGACAGCTGGATGAAGCTCCAGCACACCCGCTCGGAAAATGGATGGATGTTTGTACTTTGAAAAAAAAAAAAAAAAGTCCATCTGGCTACCGAAAAATTCCATCCATTCCCTTTAACAAATGGTTTTATAAATCTTAAAATATAATGAAAATGATTTACAGTGAAATGGAAATAATAATAATAATGGGGGGGGGGGGGGGGGATTTAATTATGATTACAGTATTTCTAAATGGACAGGGCATTTGGTGAACTTGTCAATTTGGGAGTCTTTTCTTTTCTTTTTTTGCCATAAAAATTGAAACAATTGAGTAGTAATCGAGAGGACAACCCAGATGCCCAGATTTAAATGCCCAGATGGACATTTAAAAAATAAACTGCAAGTGAAAGCCTTGACTGTATTTGTGATTCATTGATTATATCAGTGATACTGATCTACCGCAGCATGTTAAATATTGTCACTATTGTAAATTGAAGCGTCTATTAATATTGACACATTAATATACATTTATCACATATCCAGGCTGTATTCCCCAACACTATTAGTCATCTCTTTCACTGGCCTGATTAAATAATGACAACAGCGTTTTAATAATACTCTGTTTTGTTACCTCCCCAAATATGGTAATAGTACATTAATCAGAAGGTCAGGATTTGTCGTTTTTTTTTTTTCATGTTTTTGTCATTCATATCTGTTTGTTTATTTTAACTTCAAATAATACCCCTTTCAATGTGTTACCAATTTGTTCGGAATCAGAATGATAAAAGGGTAGAAAGTGTGATGTTATCTCAAGCTTTATTTGGACGGTAGCCAAGAAAGCGCAACGGAAACGCAAAAATGTAAAAGCATTATTAAAAACAGCCACAAAACAACGATAAAAAGCAAATCAACGCAGTAGAAATTATGTAAGACAGAAGCCTGACTCAAAGGAAACCAATAGTAAATGTTTATTTATGTAATTCGACATTTGTGATGCACTCATGTTGCTGATTATTGAATCACAAGTCACCGTTGTCCGTGCCTCCACTTATACTCAAGTTTGGACGAAACAACCATATTTAAAAAAATATATATTAAAAAAAATGAAAAAATAATTCTTAATCAACATCGTAGGTAAATTCACTGTTCTTCCAGTGCTTAGCTGAAAAAAACAAAAAAACAAAGCAATGAATACCGCTAACTGAAAGCAACGGAGGTTTCCCACCTTTGATTAAATACTTTCAGAACGTTGCACCCTTAAGAACGATAACTGTGTCTGTTCCACTGGCAGAGAGCACATATTACAAGCTAGGCAAGCTTTTCTCAGCAGGATGTTCTCATAAAAAAAAAAAATAAAAAAAAGATTTACTTTCATTTGCTATTGACTCTTTAGCCTCGTTTTCACACATGATCAATAACAATGTATTATGTCTGCTCTACACCCCAAATGCAGCCAAATTCTCACTGCGCTTGGGCTTTGAAAGAATAACAAGGTTGTTAGTTACAAAGGTTACATTGATTTGAATCCAATTTTTGCCATCAATGAGGGAGTATTTCTCAGTAATGGAACGTCCTTTGGACATAGAATCGATAAGGGTTCACAGAAGTGATGAAATACTATCTGGCTGGCGTCATTGAAATGAATTAGAATACAATCACAGGGTAGTAATATTAATATTAGGGGTGTCAGGCGATTAAAATTTTATTCATAATTAATGGCATGACTAATAGTTAACTGACAAGTACTCACAAATTTTACATTTGCTTTAAATGTACAATAAAATGTACAATATTTTTTCTCCAAGTTTTCATACTCGTTAACATAAACATAATTTTAAAAAATCTAGTTAAAATTAAAAAGATGTACTCTACTATAAAAAACAATATGATATTGTTTTGTGTTGAAGTCATCTTTCTGCCACTAGATGGCATAATTGCATTTGTAAGACGGTGACAGCTCAGTGCTCTGTGTGCCCTGTGATTGGCTGGCAACCAGTTCAGGGTGTACCCTGCCTACTGCCCGAAGCCAGCTGGGATAGGCTCCAGCACCCCCGCGACCCTTGTGAGGAAAAGCGGTCAAGAAAATGGATGGATGGATGGATGACAGCTCAGTGCATTTTTGTTTTCATATTAGGACCTATTTAATCTTTAACATGAAGTAACTTGTGAAAATATGCACATTTTTAAAATTGTACAATACAACTTGATCCCAATCCCCGCAAATATATACATTATTATTAAATTTATTTATTATTAAAATTTTGATGTGGACGAGGTCTGCTGCGTTGCGACTGGAATTCCCCAAGTGCAGGCTTTCCAAGTAAGGGGCGGTCAATAATTGTACATTAAAAGAATTAGTGGTGTTAAAAGGAACTTTAAATTAACACACTAATTTTGACACCCCTAATTAATATAATTTTTAAAAAAACACACACACACACAAATAGAATCAGTAGTTTGGCACATACCATATGAATGGACACGCATAGAAACCGTAAACTGCAAATAGTCTGTTTGTTGCCAATAAAGTGGATATTATTTTACAAACAGAGACATGGTTTGGTACTGTAAATAAGTACGCAGATCCAACCCAAAAATCGGACTTTCATCGCAGGGTTCTCTTTTAGTTAATGTGAGGCCGAGGTGGTGCATAGACTACTCCTATCATCCCGTCACCAGGGGGGCCAAACGGTACGGGTTACACTTGATTTGCTGTCACACAACTGTTATTTATGTGCTTCAGAGGCAAAGCGCACCCCCCATGTCGACAGCTTTGGTTTTTCGAGCTGAGAAGGGAGCAGGAGACTAAAACAAATGTCCCCATTAGATTATTACCTCAGCTCCTGTGGAAGAACCCTCGTCTTGTGCACGAGCCCGGCCGGTAGAGGCATTTGCCCAATGAGCCAGTGACAGAAAATGGCAAACTGATACTGTATTTCAATATCACTATAGCCAGGTTAAAGGACCATGGATCATTTTAATGTCATCTTGTGTACAGCAAGCCTCAAGCAGCAAATCGATGATACATGTCTCCTGTCCACTCCTTGCCCCCCCCTTGACACACACACATATTCAAGCCCTTTTTACTCTCTCTCACATATTCATATAATCATACTGCACAACAACCTGTGAGAAAACGGCTAAATGCTCTGGAAGACAGTGGAATATGATTAAAGCTTTTACGCTGCTATTATCATGCCGTGAGCTGTTGATATCCAGCAAAATAGAAGCAAAGTGAATTACCTCCATCTGTCTCGGTGTAGCCTGCAGACCTCAAGACAAGGGCCATAAAGTTCAATGCATTGTCGACTCCTGCTTCCTGCAGAATCTAAAGAGAGGCCCTTGGGCCTTTGGAGAGGAAACCTTGTTATTGTAATAAACTATAAAACAGCAAAATATGACATTACTATGAATGATGCTTTGCTTTTTTTTTTTAACCCCCCCCCACCCCCCATTTCCCAATTTGTCTTGCGATTTACCGATACATGTGTTTTATATATATAATAGGGGTTTAAGGCGAATACTTTTTTTTAATCGTAATTAATCGCATGGTTTCAATAGTTTGTTCACGATTAATCACAAATTTTATATGTTCTAAATGTACAATAAAAAAAAGTTTCATACTTTTTTAACATAAAAGCGAGGAGAATGTTACACTATAGGAATATGGCTGCATATTTTAGTCATTGATACAGTGATTTCATAATACTGTATTCTTAAAATGGAGTTAAAATTTAAAAGATGTACTGTACTGTAAAAAGAGTGTGATATTAATTTGTGTTGAATAAATTTTTCCGCCACTAGATGGCATAATTGCATTTGGAAGACGGTGACAGCTCAGTGCGTTTTTCTTTCTATATTAAGATCTAATCTTTAACATGAAGTAATTTGTGAATTCTACACATTTTAAAATTTGTAAAATACAACTTGACCCCAGTCTCCACAAATATATGCATTATTATTTAATTATTGCAATTTACAGAACAAACATGGCTTTGCATTGAAACAAAATGAAGAAGACAAACAAAGTGACAACGGTGGGTGATTCAAGTACAACACCGCTTATTGAACGTTGGAAAAAAAAAAGCAAAATATTTTGCTGCAAAAGCATAAACAAGCTAAGGAGGTTGCGCAAAACGACTACGACGCGGCTATCCGCCATTGTTGACAGACTGGCGGCAGTCACGCGAGAAGTGGAGCAAACGTCATCAAAGTACGACAACGCGTCATCACCGAGCTGCGACCGTTACGGCATCACTGGAGGAGTATCGGAGGAGTAGCGTACGGGGCGCATTTTGAAATCTTTCCACTCTGAAGCCCGGTTTCAAATGTGATTGGTTTCAAGCCCCGAAGACGCGCCGCCGCGCGGCTGAATGGCCTGAACGGTAAAAAACTTCCCTCTTTACGTTTACAACATGCAACTGCATTGTGGCGCGCTGATCTCATTCCACTTAGATTGAACTTCTTTGTGCTGCTGAGCTTTTAGCCTTCTACTCTCCTGAGTATGTCTCAGTACGTCTTTGAAGTTTCCTTTTTTTTTTTTTTTGCTCTCTGCTGCTCATACAAATTCCAATGAAGTTGGAATGTCGTGCAAAATGTAAATGAAATCAGAATAGAGTACAACTGATTCGACAGATGCTGGCATTTAAACTTTGTGCTGGTAACAGTCTGGATGGTCCTTTTCCTCTTTGACCAACAATGGCTGATTAATGAAATTTGAAATGCGGACTCATCAGATCACACCACACTTTTCCGCTTTATGTCAGTCATGACACTCACCTGTAGAATGCTCAAAACATTTTTTTTTTTTTTTTTTTACATTCCTCAACTTTTCCAATCTTTCGTTGTCCCTTTCCCAGATTGTTGGAACACGTAGGCATCAAATTTAAACTGAATGAATGTTTGCCAGAAAACAATCATTTTGGGGAGTTCCTCTCGTTTCGGTCAGAATATCGAAAACAATGTTGAAAAAAAGCGGACTTGGAAGTAGACAGAATTCTTGATAGAGTGCCACCCTTGCTTGGAAATGATCCCTTATTCCCACTCTGCTTCTTGCTCTAGGATAGCATTCCTTTCGGATTCCTTGATTATGCTCACATTCTTCTCTGGAAAACTTTTCTCTCACAATCCTCTTCACACATCTTGCCATGGCACTCTCCAGTTCAATAAATGCCAAACGCGGTACTTTCCGCTTATTTCTGCACGTTTCCAAAGTTTGCCTCGGGGAAAAGAAATCAATATGTCATAGCCAGGCCTTTCATGACCCTAATTGTTGTCTGCCAATGCAAACTTCCATTCTTAGTGTTCCAGCTAAAATCTTGTGTGGTAATTTAAGTTTATGAGAAGTTAATTTGACTAGAGAATGCATCTCCTGACAACAAAGCTCTTTTTTGGGATGCAATTTTAATTGCCTGACTCTTGCAGTTAAGCCAAAACCTTTAGTTTAAAAAACGGTCCAAAAGTAACTCTATGTTGAACCCAGTTAGCGTTCCCTGGGAGCCAATAGGAGTTAAGCCCCCATGAGGCATGGATGGATGGATGGAATTTACATGTAATCATTTTCACTATTGTGTCAGTTAATAGCAACTCGTCTCGGGTTGTCTTGTTAGTTTACAACACTTAGGGATGGGTGGGTAATGAACAGTGTCTTTGAAAAAAAACATCCATATTTTGAGACCCTCCCGTGATTATGATACTACAGCTCGATCAGAGTAGCAGCCAGCAAGCAAGCTCATTAGACAGAGAGAGTGGCCAGGATCAAGAACGTAGCAGAAGACAGCGGTGATTGTTCATGTTTCTTTGTAGCTTTGTCAGCATGTATTTTTCAAATTGACGAACAACGTAATAGTGTATGTTCTAAAACACAGACAATTACAACAGCAGGAAGCAACATCTTGTTCAACCTTAAGAAGCACTATACTGCTATAATGATTGCGTAGGCAGAAACCATTTGCAGGTTTGAGCTCTCAAGTGAGCCCTGTTGATAAATTAAGCCAAATAAATTAGGACAGGAACTCATTTTGTGCTAGACGGACAATTAAAGATGCATTGAAATTTCCCCAGTGAAAACACATCTTCCTCTATTCAATAGAAGCAAGGATCAAGATTGACAATGACTGCGCATGGATAAAAATGTGAGGTGAGATCTCAACTGTTCAGTGGCATTGTGCGTACTTATCTCGTTTCTATTCTTTTTGTCTTCATGTCAACTCTTGCCTTTTTTTTAATGGCAAAATGACAATTAATTACAAAAATGACAAAAAAATATTTTGCAAAAGATGAAAAGTTTTCGGCCCAAATTTGAAAATCCCGAAATGTAGGATGACCGGATGCAAATGCTATCTTGCTACAAAGTTCAACAGCACTAAACAATACAATGCAAATGCACCCACAATTATCCAACCTTTTTTTGCTCGGTCCCAACAGCTATTTGACTGTGCCGTTTACCTCGCACCGGTCACTCATTGTAACATTGGAAATATACCACATGCTCAATTTGCCGGCGAGCGGTGACCGCAGAGGATAGTAGGACAACATTACCCATGATTCTTAGATGCGAAAGTAGGAAGTAGTTCTACTTATGGTCAATGTCTATTGCTTGCTACCGATTGGATGCAAATGTGAATTAGAATGTCAATGGGAATTTTGAAGTAAAGAGGAAGGAATTTAGCAGTTACAAATGTGTGATTGAAATACATATGGCAAAAACAACGGGACGTTGGGATGGATCTGCGTAATAGCGGGAAACAATAATGAGAATAGCGAAATCCGCCAGGATGCGGGAACCAAGGCTAAAAGTCTTGGCCAAGCAGGACGTTTGGTCGGCCTAGCTTAGTAAGCATTTTCTAACTTCATTGAAAATGAAGAGAGTAATGAGAGTAAAGGATCAAACATAATCCAAATCATGATTTATATCAGCCTTCTTGGTTGTTGATTACCACTGAAAGTTTAGATATAAGGTTGGTCGCGTATTGTGATTTACAGATATGTGATAAGAAATCTTAAATTCAGTGGCTTGCAGCTGTCAAATCCCATTTCAAACATTTATGATTAACTCTTTGACTGCCAAAAACGTTAAATAACGTTTAGTAAAATCCTATGGAGGAGTGCCAAAGACGTTAAAAGACGTTTGTTTCAAAATAGAGGTGAAACTAACCATTTTCTATTGTTGATTACTGAAGAACGGAATAAGGTAGAAACAAACTTTTTTTCCTGATAAAAGATGAGAGTCCAATCTTTCATTTGGTAGTATGTGTGTTTCCATAGTCCAAACACATAATTTTCTGTGGACCTTGAAAGATCAGTCAAAATGCTTAAATCGGCTGGCACCCACGGCATCCCTTTTCTGAAAACGTCTGGCAGTCAAAGAGTTACAATAATGATGCTCTTAATACATAAATGTACCATAATTAACTGAATTGAGTAATTTTGTGATTTAAAATCTTATTACAAAACCCGTACTACATTCTTTGGCTTATTGTGACAATTTTGCCTGCAACTGCTATAAAGTTGACAGTTGTTGTTTTTTTCTTGACGGTGGGATGTCTCTATCCACCAGAGTGGCATGGCCCTTGACGTAGGTGTTTATTCAGCATGAAACACGATGATGTCTGAAAATACATTAGCTTTGGGAAAGGTGGGATTAAATGCTTGGCAATGCAGTCAAAGTGCCACAGAATAAACAGCACTGCCTCATAAACTGTCTGATATGGTAGCAGCTCCATGTGGAATACTAGTAACAGCGAACTGGCAAGACTGGAATTCAGCATATTTTGTTACATGAAGGCTTCAGTTCTCTCTTATTGTCTATTAGACATTTTTAACTCATTCACTGCCATTGACGGCTATAGACGTCAAAAATTCATTTGAACTATTTCTATTAGTTTTACTTTTTTTCCCCACTTTTGTTAACGAGAGTATGAATACCTAGAATTTGTTTTATTGTACATTTAGAACAGATATAAAATGTGTGATTAATCGTGAGTTAACTAGTGAAGTCATGCGATTAATTACAATAAAAAAATGTTAATCGCCTGTCGCCCCTAATTTTTAATAATCTTTTTTTTTTTTATGAATTTGTGGCAGTAAATGAGTTAGTTAGCTAGCACACACAGCAAATTGCTTCTTTGATTATTTTTCCTGTATTTGCATAGACCACTAGTCTGTTTTACGCCTAACTAGTGGTTGGCACAATTTTGAAATTGAATCAATCTTCTGAATTTTCTGTGAAACATATTGTATATATATATACAGTGACACTTTCAAAGTTATTGCCCGTATTACTACTTCATGATTGTAATTGCTGTCTCCTTATGCTCCAGGGTTTTCTCATGCCTGCTTGAATGTCCACACAACTGCTTGCAAGCCTTTCTCATTCACTTTCGTTCCAGTCCGCGCAATTTTCGCAAACCTTGTTCTGCTCGCTGCCATTCCCTGTTCATGCGGGGGTTTTTTTTCTCTAGACAAATTGATTCAAACAGCCTTGCCTTGCTTTAAACCAGATGCTTTCTTACCAATTCAAGAGTCATTGGATTGTGATGAGTCTTTGTTCAGCATCCACATTCAGAACACAATGTCATTCACCATGATGAAATGTTATATGTCTTGATGTCCTATTAACTTGGTTTTAGAGAATTAAATCCATTCATTTTTCGCTTCAAGCTGACTATAGGAGTGAACATTCTATTATAGAAGAATGTTTCAGAACACATCAGTTCCATGTCACCTTTTTTCTCAAATTTGTTACTGACAGACTGAAAGAAAACCACTTTACCTCCTGATGTGTATGAGAGATTGTGTTCATACTATAACTGTTACGCTAAAAACTGTTTTCAACACTATGATGACAAGACATTATTTTCATTGGAAGTGTTTACTTTGGGAACCAACAAAAGAAATCCAACCAGAGTTTAAGAATCAAAATCCGGATTTCATTACTTCAACATTCATTTCTTTGCTCTGCTGCGTCTTGCATTTCTGATTCTGAAGTCGCTAGATGGTCTCACGGTACTTTCATTCGCCAGATTTTCACTAATTGTTTTTTTTTTTTTTTTTTCAGGAGAGCTCAGTATTGTTCATTCGATTTGACATCATCATTGCTCTCCTTTTTTTTTAAAACAAAACAAAACAAATAAATTAAAAAAATTTAATAAATGTTTTTTTTTTAAATATATATACATATATATATACATATACACACATATATATATATTTTTTTTCATTAATTGTTCATGCAATCGTTGGCTAGTCTAAATATAAGTTATTAAAACAACTCTTTTATTTAGTGAGTTTCAAAAAAAAGAAAAAAAAAGGCTCAGTTGAGCTAGCATTTATTCAGCTGTGCCTTTCATGCAGTTGCGCATTCAAGTAGTGTGAAAGGACATTTATATACTGCTAAAAAAAATTAAAGGATCAAAGTGTTTCCTTAAATATAATACTAGTATAGGTTAATGATAATTTTCAAAAAAAAAAAAAAATCTATTTTAGGGTCTGACTACCCATCATTCTACAAAAGTAGTAGCTTACGGGCATCTTTTCTCAACTGTCTTGCAATCACTTTGTTGTGCTGTCTTGGAGCTGGTCACAGCACATTGCTCTCGCTTCACTCCGGCTGAACCGACTTTGTGACGGGCCTTGAGAGGCAAGGATGCACAGTGTCCTTATTCTGTCACCTTCCCTGTTGGCTTTGAGTGGCCCCAACATATGCACTGAAGCCCCAACAGAAGCAGCCAATAAATCACTGTCTTCTTGTCGAAAACAAAAGAAACTTTGTTTGAGGAGTTCCACTCAGAATTTATCAGGGGTTTGTTGCTGATGATTAGATGTGTGTCAAACTCAAGGAATGTGAGATTAAATGGCTTTAAAGAAAGTTTTGGTTCCGCTCATAATTTAATCGCTTAATTTTAATGCTGGTAGAACCAGTGTTGCTAACGTAGCTTTAAAGCTATATTTAGACTGGCCAAGAATATTTTATGAATGTGAAGAAAATCATCATTGCCTTACAGTTAGTCTATAATACATTTTGTATTGATTTGAATATCGTACACCATTAAGAAAACCATCTGTGACATAACTTGATATCCATGATTTTTTTTTCCCGGCAAGACAATAACTACTACTATTGTTCTCTATAGCGGTGACTGTACATACGTATAGGGAGACTATACATTTGCATACATCATCAATATTTGATGCTGGTGTATCAATGCTATATCATAACAGAAAATGATATACGATACATCACAATATCAATATTTTGTCCCCACACTACTCACCACATCCATACACAGACACTGTCATGCAAAGCAAATCATTTTTATTTATGGTTTTACATTTAGAAAAGACACTATTCAATCACCTCAAAATTTAATCATAGCACCCTACTTGTGATGTAGCAATTAGATTGCATTTTATTATTAGTGCAACTCTGAGAAGCAAATTGCGATTGATCATCCATCCGCTAAATTGATGATACATCCTTCATGGATGCAATTTTAGTTTGCTTTAAGATGGTTGTTGACAATTCATTTAGTTTATGACTTTGTAAGTGTTTAGGATAACAGTGTATGTTTTAAGACATGATATTTACTGTATGTATATTTTTTCAGGACAGCTTGAAATTATTAAAAATTAAAAATAAAGTAAATGTGTGCAATTGACTTGAGTGCCATTCGAGCATCCAGGCCTCCACTTGTATTGAGGCACTCAAAATAGGTTCAGTGTTGATTATTTTTGCTATCATTCTGTGTTGGCCTCATATTTCATGTGACCTTTTGTAACATAACTTTGTATGGCAAGCAACACTTTTTTTAAATTTTATTTTATAGAATCTTCAGTTTTGTTCTGGAGAGGCCTGCCGTTTGATGCATGTTCCCCGGAGTGCATGTGTCCTTCTCAAAGAGCAGCCCATTAATCTTTGAGCACTTTCCATCAATGCAAACTGTCAACATATCATCCTCTCCCTCGGTCAATCACGTAATATCTGCAGTGACAAATAGACAGAGCTGCAGGACGACCATATGTCACTTTACACTGCCACGTAACAAAGTGTGCATGCTTATCAAAAGGTCAGGCGGGAGAGTGAAATATTGCAGGATAAAGACAGAGAGTTTAAAATACAGTCCTCCTGTGCCATAATGTCAAGCTTTAGGGGTCTTGTGAGCACTGAAAATTTAATATGATTGGCACATTTAGAAATGTAAATCTGACTGAATGGCAAAATACATGATTGTTTTGTAGGCAAATCAGCAAATGACTGCATGCAATTTATCATGTTGTCACACGCCAGTCATCTTAAATCTCAGACCACAGACATCAAAAATGAGGGGGGAAAGGGTTGCGCATGTCACACTTTGAAAAACCAAAGGCAATAATTTGCATAGAAAATAGACACATGATTGGCTGAAAGTCATGAATAAACAATTGGTATGTGGTTTTACAATTGGAAAAAAAGGGATGGATGAATTGACATTTGGACAGTAATTGTTACTTCTAAACTATTCGTACTGCAAATAAACAGAAAACATCGTTAAAACACCAAGTGGAACTGATCATACCAATGAAGGTTGTAATTTGGAGTTTTACATTAGTGGTCTGAAACAAAAACCCTGCCAAAAAAGAGTAAAAAAAAACAAAAACATTCCTGGTTGGGGCATGGCTCTACCTTTGAAAAGAAATACTTGGATCTGGATCCTACAACATCCTCTCAACTGACTGCTGTCCTAGCTCGTCTTTGAACTGATGAAACCTGTTCGGATGAGAAACTAACTGCAAAAAAAAAAAAAACACTGTAATATAACAGAGTTTTACTTTTTATTTTACAGTTTTTTTTTTGTATTTTAAAAATATCATTTAATTTACAAAAATAAACTCAGATGTCAAATGTTAAATAACATGAAATCTGTGTGCATGCGTGCGTGCGCATGTGTGTGTGTGTGTGTGTGTGCGTGTCACACATCTGGACGGAAAAGTGACCGCAATTTACTGTGAATAATAAGTATTTGTAAAGAAAATAAGAATAATAATAATCAATTGTTCCCTCGTGTTTTAAAAGTTTTGATAAAAAGGTTTTTCAGTTTTTAAAAAAAAACAACAACACATTTTACAGACGTTTACCGGTACCTAGAGATCATAAATAATAATATTAATAATAATAATGGCATACTTACGTAATTTGAAGTACATGTTCTGTGCTCGAATCATGTTGTATGCTGTTAGCCATATTAGCCAGCTAGCATTGGCCACAAGGCATTCGCAGCACTTATATGAGCACATAAGTTCATGTCGTTGGCTATTTGCATTTTTTCATTTATTGTAACATTGCAACAATTGTTGTTTCTTGCAAAGTTACTCTGGGACTCTGTGGAATTTATTTTAAAATATACTGTACGTCGGCTTTTCATAATGTCACTAAATGCGCCGGTATTTCTTTTGAGAGCCCCTAGAAAATACATGACTGTAGTGTTGCTCTACCTCTTTGCCATTAATATTAAACTGAAGCGAACACACACCCAACATTAAATAGATAAATATTCCAATTAAGACATTTGAGTGATTAATCAAAATGTATTTTATGAAATGACAACACAAAAGTATGTGATAGATAGATAGATAGATAGATAGATAGATAGATAGATAGATAGATAGATAGATAGATAGATGGTTCTTTAAACCAGAGGGAAATTAAAGGAATGATTTGTGTAATACAAACAGAAACCACTCTTGCTTTTCAAAGATCCATCAATGTGGTTAATCAGTTCCACTACCTCGCATCTACATTCGTTCTGGATGACCATTGGAGATGATTGCGATTGAGACGTTTCATTGGCTAAAGAGCGGCGCAAGTCTTTGGATAATGGAATGGCAGCAAAATGATCTGCAGTGGACGCGGACTGAAATGGAGGCTAAATGGCGACACCGAAGGCTCTTTATCTGAAGCTCATTACCCGCCACTCAATTCCCACAAGACCTTCTCCTGCTTCACGCTGAGCACTTTCCTGCCGAGAGAGTGATTGCAACATTTTTCTCGACAAGCCCTCACCCCTCTTTTTCATTGTTTCCTGTCCCCCCTGACTTCGCTTTCTCTTTCTGCTTCCCTCTGTGCTTCCTTCGGTCTCCCTCGAAGGCACGCAATCGCCTTTGTATTGCATATGTCATTCCAACACTTGAGAAAAAAGCAAACTGTGCATGAAGGGGAATGTTTATTCACTTGCTGATAACAGCAAATGAGCAACATTATGAATCCCGGACAAGCATTTAATCCAAAAACAAACAAACAAGAAAAGGGATTATCAATAAACAACTGTACAGAAATCAAAAGTGAGACTTGAAAGAGGATGGGACAAACGGAGATGTCGAGTGTCACAGATCCAAGAGGGAATGGATGCCTACGCATTTCTCTGCCGAGGCTCAATGTACTCAAGACCCAGATGAGCAAATATGTCCTCTTCGCTCCTTGCTGTCAGGAACTCTCTCTACCAAGGAGACACAAATTACAAAGTCAGTGGCTTGGGCAGAAACGCACAGAAATTTGTGAAACCAGACACACAGAGACGAAGAAGGGCACGTAATCTTTGTGTTTCCTTCATTACTTATGTTTATTTTTTTCTCAGTGCCCGTTTCATTGTTGGCGGTATTTAATACTAAAATTACTTAATTAAACTGGTTCATGCTTACAACCCATTACCATAACCATGCCAAAATAACAACAACAAACTTTACTGCTCTGCCCCACACAGGCTCCTCTTAATTACAAGGATTCAGGACTCGGCTTGATCCACATTCATGGGCTCACAGTTGGAAATTGTAGCTCACCTAACACGTCGTATAGCTGCAGGGTCACTGCCATCATTTTTCACTTTCATAGCTATCCTGTTGGCTGGAAAGAACCAGCCAGTGGGCCGGTTTTGGCATGACGTCATGGGAGAGAGACGGGACATCGGCTATCATATATATATATATATATATATATATTTTTTTTTTTGTGGCTGTTGTGTCATAGTTCCAGCTTGTCACTTAGACCATTTACCTCATTTGCACCTTGCATCGTCTTTTCCTTCTCCCCACACTTTGCCGTAAGTACTTGTGCTACTGCAGATGAGATGAGCATTTTCCCTGACAAAACACGACTAGGTTATTAACAGCTGGCTGTCTACCATGCCATGTGATAAGGGGTTATGTCTCCATAAGAGCGCTGATGAGCTCTGACTCACCTTGGGAGCGGGACCGCCTGGAGAGAGAATGAGCTGTGATTTTGACACATCCTGCCTTCAAGTGCTAAACTGGACCTGACATGTGCAAAAAGGATGGGAGGAAAAGCCAAAAGAACGGGAAGCAAAGCTGTCAGCTGGAGGCAGACATACAGTAAATGGGAACAACAAGTTGTCAGCCAAGAGAGAAATGAAAGTCCACCGTACTCGCTTGTTAAAGATAATGCAAAGGACAGGTTGGCCATGAGGCAGGGAGATGTGAGTATTTAATATATTCAGGGAAGTCCGAGAATAGTCTGCCAGCAGTCCAGACCTGTCTCCCATTGAAAATATGTGGGGCATTAAGATAAGCAAAACACAACAACGGAGACCCCCGACTGTTGAGCAAGTCAAATTGTACATCAAGCAAGACAGGGACAGAATTCCACCTACAAAGATAATAATAATAATAATAATAATAATAATAATAATAATAAATCCCTCAAAAGATTGTTTGAATGATTCGACAATGTATGAAGTTGTTTTAATGTTTTTGTTTTTTTGTTTTGTAAAGCAGAAACATTATGTATGTGCCAGAAAGTTGTCCATAGGGTAATTAATGCATTTGAGAAGGGCATAAGGGTTATACAAGTTTTAAAAAAAAGCTGCGTTTCCTATTACATAGTCATTGATACTTTTATTTAAATCATTCAAATTGAACCCCTTCCTCATGGACGTTGGGTTCCACCAATCACCCTTTGTCACTGATTCTGTCTGCTGCCTTCATGGATTTTGGTGGCCTGAGGATCAAGTTTCTGAAATTTGCCAATTACGTGGCACTGATAGTTTCATCAAGAGGTCCCACATTTGCTGGAATGGTTCACAGATGAGTGTGAAGCTCTGGGGATGAGAATCAGCACCTCCAAATCCGAGTAAAGGGTACCTTGTAGCCTCTGGGTTGAAGTTGTACCACCTCTAAATTTATTCCCAACCAACAGAAAATGGAAGGCAAAACCAACAGACATATCTTTTGCAGGGGGCCCTAAAAGACAAAGCTCTTAATTTACTGGTCGATATTGATCCACCCTCAGCTAAGGTTGAAAGTATGAAGAACAAGACTGTGGATATATGAGTTACAAAATAAAATGTATAAATTAGCGTAAACTTTACAATGCGTGATTACTAAGATGCACATCTGCCAACAAGGCATTTAAAGTGGGCATAAAGCAACTCGCGATGTTATACAATGCCCTGCAACTACAAATTTGAGCCAGACCCAACTTAGTGCAGTGTTTTGTTTGCCGCAAAGTATTTGGCAAGAATAAAAGACCTCATTGACGTTAATTTCAGATTCAACCCTTAAATACAAGAATTGAACATAAATTATTTGCAGAGGTGGGCATTCCATCAATATTAATTGAAGGATTGTCAACCCATCAATGACGGATGCCCCGTTTGTTGATGATTAACTTGATGATGGGAACTTGACGAAAAAATTGACGAACGACACATTTCCAGAAGTGGGTTTTTGTCCATCATGTAATCGTCAATACTTCAATGATGGAATGCCCATTTTGCTGACGAATGACGGAAGCATTGACGGGCACCCATTTTGATGACGAATGACGGATTGACGATTACAATGCGGTACGGCTTGAAATACTGACGAATTGACGATGGTGGAAGGGTAGCCCAACAGTTGACGAATGGCAAATGATGGACGTTCAAAATTCATTGATGCGCCCACCTTTGATTATTTAATGTGCATACAGTATCAAATGTAAAATAGTGAAGCCAAATGGTATAAATTGAAAATTACACAATAATGTGGGTCCTGAACACATGAAAATGGAACATGCTAATGGAAGAAAAAAAATCCAGCTTTCAAAGCAAACATGGTGAAGCAGCATTTAGCAAATAAATGGAGTAAGCTATCAACAGAAGTGAAGCCAGCAGAAGTGTTAATGCTTTTAAGTGATTGAGGTTTTCTAAATCACATTTCAAAATACTTTAAAAAAAAAACTATTTTTCTTGCACAGTATAGTCTTTTAGTCATTTTATTTGGCTTTTTTTCTGTGCTTTGTTTTTACATGTACTTTTAATTATGTAAAGCATATTGAGTTCCCTTGTGTATAAAATGTGCTACATAATTAAAGGTGTCAAGTCTTGCCATGCCTTTTACTGAATCTAAAGCGGTTTAAAGAAATACAGTACATTGTTATTCTAGATTAAACTTATTACTGTGCTGTTGCACAAAAAAAGTTTAAACATAAAATACAATATAAATTGAGAAAACTATGTAGCTTGTTTGTGTCTTACATTAATTTACATATTTCATCCCTAATCAAGTCAGAGACGTTTCTGTTCCTAAATAATAATAATAATAATAATAATAATAATAAAAAGTTTGAACACGCAATATGACCCAAAGTGTGACAACTGTTATATTAAATATGTTTCCCGCTTACATTTTTGCCCATAATCAAGATCAGACATTCCGACAGGATCTTTCCGTGCTTTGTAAGATTGTGTGTGATGTCTGAAGGTGTGATTGCATTGATGAAAAATGTATCACACAAATTCAAAGGGTGATCCTTCTTTCATAGTGATCTGACTTTCTACGTTTCTCGTCCTGAGAGACTTATATGATTCTTTTTTTCGTTTTATTTTTTTTTTGGGCAGCTGTAAAAGGTGTGGCCATAATGAGAAAAATAAGACCTTAGCTGTAGTATAAATTCATTATTCTAGAAGGGCCGCCTCTTCAGTTTACTCTGTCACTTGATAACAATTTACTGTTTATATGCTTATCTCTATTCCTCATGCACACATAATATTTAGAGGAATAATGTTTGGTTGGTTGTTTTGAGGAGAGAAAAAAAACTTGTGGAATGGATCATTTATATTACAGTGAAATCATATTGAGACACATTAAGTGGAGCACACAGCCTTTAGTTTTTGCTTTGCTCATAACCTCAAGCCCATTTATTGCTCTAACAACTCAAATCAAATAACATGCAGACATATCATTGTAATTTATGGTGCGGCACACGATACAATACTGAACTCGTAGGTGATAACAGGCTGAAGCTGTATGGAGGAGTGGGAGAAAACATGAAAAAGTACTTGACACGGCTGATGTGATTTGCAGTAAATCCACTTCCACTACAATACATGGCAGGGCCAATTGTTCAGAGGGAAGCCAGGACAATTGAGGGCATCCTGCTATAGGGGAAAACAGAGATGAGATTTCCAACATTACAAATTCAGCCATTATCGCGGATCAGGACTCAGGTCCTTTCTTTGGTGCGCTGTTCACTTTCCTCGATTCCCAAAAACCTCACATACCTTTGTGAGGTTCTTATTTATTTACTTAGCACAACAAGTGTGTCTTATGTACATTGGACTTTGGCCATTCGCAGGAAGATTGCCCTTGATAATGCAAAAATGTTGTTTATTCCTGCTGGTGCGTCAAAGAGGGAGTTCAAAACACAGAGCAGCTGTTCATTTTAAAATATCTGACTGAGAGGTGATGTAGAGTTACTAGAATGATACTCAGCCAAGCAAAGACCTCAGTCAAGGTCAGCTCTGATTGTTACCAGCACCAATTTTCACACCACCACCTGCCTAATGCTTTGTGTCAGAAAAAAAAGTTGATAACATTGAAAAATGTGTTTTTGTGGAAATCCGGGAAAACTGTAACATCGTACCCCTTAGTAGGGGTAATGGCAGTTAGAAAGTATGTTCGCCTAATTAAGGAAACAGTATGTGTGACATGTCAAGCTCAAATGTTAGCAGTCTACAGCAAAAATAACGGAACTGGCCTCACTATTCCAATACGTGTGTATTGGAGTGCATATGTAGTCCTTGCTGCTGCATTAGCAACAACCATTAGCAACCCATCAACATTCCTGACCAAAATGAAAGCACTGTGTTTTACCATGAGTCAGTGTCCTTGACTTAATAAGCTGCTAATCAGCTACATGTTTCTCTGTCCTCCCTATAATGACGTCCCTCGTGGGTGTGAACACATACGAGTCCCTGCAAAACATCTGCCTCCTCTCTGTTAGCCGTCATCCTCTGTGTGCCACCCGGCCCATAGCTTGATGGATGGGGCAGATGGACATGGCTGCCTGCCCAAGCCCGGACAGACCGCAGACACATCAAAGTAGGACAGAAAAAAAGACCAAGGGAAAAATTGGAAAGTTCATCAGCACAACTTTCAGACATTGATACTTTCATGAGTATCAATTAGTAGGGGTGGGAATCTTTGAATGTCAACAAATGTCGATTCCGATTTTGGGCCTGCGATTCGATTTGGAATCAATTTTCGATTAAGGGCGATTTTTGATTCAAAATGATTTGATTGACAATGATTTTTGCTTCGATCTATAGATGTGCAAGGAATTGTAATGATGTACTCCAGTCTGACTCGCTAATGCTAATTAGCGCGCTACTTGCGCCACTTTTATCACTCAAAAGAACGGCTTCATGCTGAAAAACAAAAAACTTTTATTGGAATAACTTGATCGTGACTTTTTCCTTCTACTCTCTAATGTGGCTACAACTTAACAGTGTATTAGACCGTGTGGAACCACACTGCCTCTCAGTGGCCAAACCGGGTACAACATGAACAGCGCTCCAAATAAAGGCACACACAAAGGCAAGACAATATAAAATAATTTAAATAAAATCGATTTTGGAACATTTATAATTGATTCTGAATCATACTAAATGAGAATCTATTTTTTGGCACACCCCTATCAATTAGGTATGGACTATGCTCATTAATTATCGATCCTAAGGATGCATTCCGAAATTGCACTCGTACGGAAACTCATAGCCAGGGGCTTGACATTATTCTTTTTTTTGCTCAGTTTCATTTTTCGTCCACAGGTGGCAGTAGCGATTGGAAATAAAATTTTCTGAGTGACGGTAACTCAAATTTGTTAGCTAGGCTCACTATAAAACGTCAATTTGGTCAACTTAAACTTGTGAGTTATCAATTAAATGGTACTTGGAAACAATAAGAACACGTCAGATTAATGAAGAGCTTTTCTGTAGCACTTTCAAAATACTCACGTTTTCGCACACTGGTGGTGGATAGCCACTGCATTCGCACCAGCCATAAACAAGTGTGAGTTCCACTGGAGGAAGCTACAATGAGTTAAGGTCACTTTTTGTTTTAAGATATACATTTACATTTTACAGTGCAGGACCTGGATTTGACACGTCTGGTCAAAACTGAAAATACAATACACAATTGATTCATGTTTACTGAGACTGACACATTTTTCTACCGCGTGTTGGTATGGCAACCTCAACTGTGATTCTGGACTTTCTATGCCAGGGCACAAATGAGGCCCGTGACAAAGCAGACCAATTACTTTCGACAATTTGGGACAAACTGCATGCAGGATGTATGGTGAAATATGAAATCAAAAAGTGACCTGAATTCCACGGAATACATTTTACAATGTCTGCGTGCTGTTAAAAGGTGCATCTTTTTAAACACTAATACATGTCTTCCAGGAGACAGTTTCAGGCCAAACTGAGCCTTAGAAGTGTAACATCCTCCAATGACCTGACAATGTCTACAGACGAAAATGTGTTAATCGTTTGCCGTCGCAGCTCTATCAAGACGCTTTTCGACTAATATGGAAAGACTTTTAGTCTTTTGTGGTTCAGGTGTGTCTCTGTGCTTCAAGTTAGGAATCTCAGTACTTTCATGCAGTGGAGCTAAATTACAATGACGGGAAACTGTACTGGGGCTCATTAAACATCGTTAAAGGTTGAGCGTACTACTGTGAACATGTGTGCCTGGCATGGACTTTTTGAACTAACACGTAAGGCCTAATTAATTGTAGCCAATGGTTTCAGACGAATGAATTGGTTTGGTTGCAGTGAGAAAATTGTGCAACCTTGATCCAAAACACAAATGAATGCATTGTATTGATTTTTTTATGCATACTTGAAAAATTAGGGCACCTGATGTTTTCTAGAAAGGATGGTGCTATTGATCATGGTATTAAAGTGCCTCTTTCCTTTGGACATGTCTTTCATGAAGAGAATTTCATCTCAGGCAACAACAAAAAAAAAAAGATTAATTCATAAATTAAATAGAATGTAGTTGCTCTTGTTACTAAGTTACTTGTGGCGAAGTTACTAACCACAAGTGTGTCATGCAAAGTGCGATCTATGTGTGTCCAAATGCCAAATCTCCCCTAAAAATTATGTTGCATTACAGCCAAAGCCATAATCATAGATATCATACACTTAACTGAACGTACAATAATGTTTTGGTGCGGAAATTCTATAATCTCCAAGTATTTAGGGTTAGAGGATTGATATTATTTTTTTCATTAAAAAAAAATATATAAATCTGTAAATAGTAGTAAACTTTTTCTTAAAAATAAAATAAATGCTCATTAGTAAGATAAGGAGCCACAATAGCACCAACGAAGAGATGATTTCCCACAAACTATTTGAGCGTGTGTTTTTTTTTCTTCCACCAGTGTATTATTATTTCCATTAATCAGTACACAAGAAGTAGCTCTCCATTTCAAAAATCAACAGAACCTTCCAACCCCCAGAATCTCACAAGACACCTCCAGGCTATTTGTCCATGAACTATCAAATAACCTGCTAACAAACAAACTGATGATTAAAAAAACTCAAATATACTGTACTGTACTGTATGATTTTATTAAGCTTGGTGGTGTTCTGTGTGCTACTTTGTGGTAATCTAGTTATGCAGTAAATTATGGCATTGTGACAAGAGAAGATTCTGTATGATTTACATAAATTAAGCGGTTCTGGATGGATGGATAGACTGTATACCGACTACACTACAATATGGCCACTTGCACAATATAATGATATCAGTGCAAGCGTAATAGCCAATATCCTGCCTTTATAAAGAAAATAATATAATCATTTTTACTGGCACAGAACAACATGTTAACAATATTTTTAGTTTGGTACATGACAACACTCAACATATCATTACTTCTGCATAAAATATTTCATGAAAATTCCAATTTTAACACCTTAAAATCCTCAATTTAACTGAATCTAAGGTCATTTAAGATTCATAGAAGTTTGATAAAAATGTTTGCATTATATGCATGATTGCAACTTAAATCAGATAATATTTTGTCGTTTATTGCACAACTGTTAATATTGATGGGTAAAAAAAACTGTGATTACTTAAAAAGTTAATTTGTCTGGATGGCAGCAGAAAAAAAAGGCTGTCAGAGGAAGAGAAAATGGGTTGTCGATAAGGCACGTGTCCTCCTTCAACAACATTCAGCCACACATACGCTCTTCTCATCTTCCACTCGGCAGGACCTCGGGTCAAACACCAGAGACGCAAACCAGAAGGGCACATGCACCTCACTAATCACACCAGCAATTAGGAGAAGAGTCATAAAACATGGCTGCTTATAAAACATCCATATTGGATTTAGTGTTGATGTCATTATCCAACCTTTCCCGGCTTGCTAATCAGGCTGTAAAGCAGGCAGAGGTCCAGTAAATAATGAATTCCTCATCAGAAACATCGCGACCCAACTCAAAATATGCAAATGTTATTGCTCTCTGCGCCTGCGAGGAGCAAACGTTTGCAAATGAAAATTGTTTAGTGGGTTTGGATGCCCCAATGTAATGGCCATTTATAACGATGAAAGAAGTGAAAAAAGCCTGATGTTTTCAGACCCATGAATACTGGAAGGAAACATTGGAAGTTTGTGATGCATTACAGACGCTCCACACCTTACGAACGAGTTACGTTCCGGAAGATCGTTCGTAAGGTGAATTTGTTCGTAAGTTGCTTCAGTGCTATATTTTGTATTATAATTTATGTTTAAAGCCTATATACGTATATTGAAGGTTTATATAAGTATGTTTAAGGCTTGTACAAGTAACCTGCATTGGTTTGTACTGAAAAAAACTTTTAATAAAATGGAGAGAATACGTACAGTACTGTACTGTACTACGTATGTTAGAGAGAGAGAGCGAAAGACACACACACAGTATGTACATGTACGTAATAAGATAAATAAAATGAAGTTTAACTTACTTTTGGAAGATGTACTCGATGCTTAAGGAGATGATGGAGGAGGAGGAAGAGGAGGATTTTATATCATGAGAGATTCTTTGTCGTCGCTGGAATCGGCTTCAAAAGTTATTTCCTGCTTCATGGGGACCGGCGTTTCTTCCTCCTCCTCCTCCTCACCACGTTGCTCAGCCTCCAATGAGCTCTCACAGCGCCAATCGTCGGTATTAGCGGCGGAAAGAAGCACTACGCGCAATACAGAATCTAACTTACAGCATCTCTTTCCGAACATTTTTCGACATACTGTATGCGCAGAAATGTTCGTATGTACCGTTGTTCGTAACTCGAATGTTCGTAAGTAGGGGAGCGTCTGTATTAGCATTTTATGATTCCTGAAATGAATGAGCATTTATTGCTACAGTATATATGCTTCCCCCAAAAACTATTCTGTTTTGAAATGTGATGTTTGAAATGTGATTGTTAAAGCACCAAATTTTAGGCCTCAGAAAATGTTATCTATAAAATAGATAAAATAATATCTGTATATAAAAACAAAGAACATTTAATGAAAAGAACAAACCTACTTAGTAAGAAACATGAAGCCCACTTTAATTGCTTTAGAGGACCACTTAAAGTGTAGCGGGAGCCAAATCTGGCCCCGAGCCTTGAGTTTGACACCCGTCTTCTGGTGGTATGTGAAAGAATCACTGAATTAAATGTTCATTTTTTTCTTTTTAATGCAATACTTGTAAGTGTCGTTGTATTTAACTTTTAAAAGGGAAGTCAACCTTAAACATTACTTGACAATAATATGTTATACGTAACGTCACTAGTCTAAACATTGTCATTCTGATTAACACTACATTTGTGGAATATGAGTTTTCAAGAAAAATCCAGTCATTTTTTTCCCCATTTTATGGAGCAGCCATTTTGCCATTTGCTGTCGACAGAAGATGACATCACAGTTGCTCAGGGCTCAGGCAACAATCAATCACAGCTCACTTGTTTTCTGAAGCTGAGCTGTGATTGGTTACTGAGACCTGGGCAACTATGATGTCATTTTCACTCGACAGCAAGTGGCAAAATGGCCGCCTTCCGATATTGATCAAAACTCATATTCCACTAAGGCATTATTAACCAGAATACCACATTTAGACAAGTCTGGCTGCATAGAACATATTTTTGTTTGTTTGTTTGTTTTTAGGGGGGGGGGGGGGGGCTGACTTCCGCTTTAAGTTCAACACATTTTCATTTAACCATCTAGAAATACTGTAGTTGTTTAAAAAAAAAAAAAAAAAACGGTACAATTTTAAATTTTTAGGTAATCAAGTTGAGATTTTTAAAATATATTTTCCATTTTTAGGCGCAGTGTGTTCCAATTGTGCATAGAGTTACAGTGATATACAATAATATTTGATATACATTTTAGCAATAAAACCTATACCTTGATTTTGATTTAAAAAAAAAAATGTCTACTGTAATTTAATATTGGTTATAATGTTTATGTCAAGTGTTTTTTGAGCTGGCATTGTGGTAAAAGGTTTGAAGCATTGGACCAGAAGCTTTTAAAAAGAAAGAGGTCATAGCGAGGACAGGAATGTCTATTTATGAACTCACTGCTTAGAACTAGATTTGAGCATTTCTTCAGCTTTCTATTGCAAATGTTCCCTAGCTGTCCCTATCTTCGGTCACTGCACCTGTTTTCCAGCCTCGGCGGACTCGGAAGTACTGGAACATGGAGGTGGCGTCTCACGAACAGGTTGTGGATTTTACTATAGCGATAGCAAGACTTGCTTCTCTCGTTCTGTTTACTGAAATTTATCAGCCAATTTCTCCTCGTCATCATCATCATCATCACCTTCATCATCATCATCATCATCATCACTTGCGTTGCTATTACTAAAAAGTAGATCCTTACCGACGATGTTGCCAGGTTATTAAAGTTGTGTACTGTACAACAAACGTGTGCAAATGTTGATTATATTGCCTTAAATGTGTTAATTAATCATTATTGACAGGTAAGCTGTTGTTTCGACAGCAAACAACTCAAGTGTTTAAAAGGTTGACAACTGAGCTTGCAGTTGTACAGTATATTGTCTCCTCCTCCATTTTGAGCCACACAGAACACCCCTCTAATGATAGCAGAAAATTAACTTTCTCTCTTGCACCAAGACTCATGAATAATTAACTGGTTTGTTGAGCAGGGAGCAGGCGCTTTCAAGACCATTATGGGTATTCTTTATATGGAGGTTAAGAATTCAGGCTGTGAGTTGGAAGCGAGAAAACTCTTACGCCAACTGATATGAGTAGTTAAGCAAGGTCGTTCCGCACTTCTTAATCTCTGGATGCTCTGATAGGAGCAAGTTCAGCAAATCCTCTTCATCTACTATATTAAGATTATTTTATTAAAAAAAATTTACAAGAGAAAATTGTTATTTCAGTCTGAGATCATTTCAACAAAATGTTAAAGTCCCTCTCATAGCCTGGTGGCCTGGTGGGTGGTGTCTGGTCGGTGCTGGATTTCACTTTCCTTTCTTTTCTTTGGTCCTTCCTCGGGTCTCTTGACGGCCTAACGACTCTGGCTGGAAGTGTTTGGTTTAGGTGAACGGTATGGGATTTTTTTAATAGGTTTTAGGTGGACTAATGAATACACACACACACGCACGTACACATTCTCACCCACATACAAAAAAATCATTTGTTTAAGAGTCCCTTGGGAAGAAGCTTTTTTGTGGGAGCGAATTTTTGTAGCGAATTTGCTCAGCCTCTTTCCCATCTCATCACAATAGTTAGGAGCAGTAACTTGGAGGAGACTCATTTTAAAATGAGCAAAGAGAAAACATCTAATTTGAAATAATCACTATGATGTGGCGAGGACGTCAGTAAAAGACTGATTCATTTCAAATGATTAACTTTACGGAAACACTTGGATAAGGGAGGTATACATTTGTTGTTTTGTCGAATACAACATGCAGGTATAGAATGACAGACCTCAGATCCGCTGCTAGTTCCAATTCATGAATACATAAACTTGTCTCAAAAGCATTCTGATTGTATTTTGGAGGAATTTATTTTATATATTTGTTGATCTGATTTCTGCCAGCCTTCCTATCTGTTTAACTTTGCGGGCCATTTTGATGAAATGACAGCTGTGAAACACTTTTGCGTCATAAGAATGAATGTGAATACATTTAAAGTGTATGTAACTGTGATGATCAGAAGGAGGAAAAAATATAGTTTATCAAGAAAAAAATGCATCCAAAAGTGTATTTTTTTTGGGTAAATCTGAGTTATTCTTGCAACTCTCATGGAAGATCCATCAATCTGTGACTGGCGACGCCTGTTTGCTGATGAGCGAGGTGAGACAGAAAAAGGTGTAAGCAAGGCGGAAGCCTGTCTATCAGGTCAGGTTACTTTCCGTTTACATAAACAGAGATGGGAAGTACTGAGATTCTTTAGTTGAGTAAAAGTACAATACTGTACAACTTTGGTAAAAGTACTCACTCAAATTAAATACTCAAGTAAAAGTAAAACAAAAACAGGCTCTGAAATGTACTCGATGAGTAGAAGCAATAATTATTTTTATCAAATGTTTCCTCCTATGTCAATTTGAAATATATTAACTAATGGAGCAAAACATCATGTGATTGCGTAGAGCCAATCACAAGCATGAATGTGTAACGCTTCATATGATTGGCTTAGTCAGGAGACATTGACGGTTGCTTTTTCTTCCAAGTATTTGAATGGTTTTCATGCAAAACCAAAAGTAACAACCTTGTTTTGAAAATGTATCGAGTAAAAAGCACAGGTGCTCGTGTTAAAATGTAACGGATAAAAGTAAAAAGTAGTCTAAAAACTAAATACTCAGGAAAGTACAAAGCGATGGAAAAAACTACTCAAGTACAGTAACAAAGTATTTGTACTTTGTTACTTCCCATCTCCAAAAATAAATAAATGCATATCCGAATCGACATCCATAAGGAAGCAACGTGACATATCACTTAATAGTAACTAATAGGCGTGTGACAGCCTGTCAGCGTTGTGACGTCGCATACGCCATAAACATGGCGACGAGCATTAAAATTAACCAGCGGAATTATTTTGGCAAATACAAAACTAGAAACAAAAATGGGAGCAGCAGATATTTATCAAACTTTACAATTTATGCTCCGTTTCCCCATCAATACCTCAAAATTGGGCTCTGGAGGTAATTGTGTTGAAATGGGACTGCATGTTAAATTCTGGTTGCTAAGGGAGTGTATAGCAATAACAATGAGAGCATCAAACTCTCTTTTTTTTTTTTCTGGAAAGAGAAAGAGAGCATCAAACTCTTGATAAACTCGTTGTCTGCTAGAATGGCATCAAGTTTCAGTAAATTACTGAATTTACTACTTGTAAATGGTCCAGTGATCCAAGTGTGGGCAAAGTGATCAAGGCATTTAAATGTGATTTAATGATTCATTTGCAGTTTTATCGTGCAAGCAGGTCCGTGTATACATAGTCTGCACAGATTTTTGAAATGCTCAAGTAGAATGTGTTTATAGACCACAAATCAACTACAACTTTAACAAAGTGCGGTACAGAAAGAGTGGATAAAATAGGATAGAACGCTTTTAGTCATTTTCTACAGTGCAGATACAGAAAAAAAGTCAGGTTATGAAAACATACAATACAAGATAACTAACTGCCAGGATGAGCATGTTTATGTCAACATTCCCACAGCTCGAGAGAAAGGAATTGGCAGACAGCAGTGCCTTGTCGCACATAGAAAAAGCACAGTTTTGAGTGAGAAAGTGCACAAGCAAGTGGGTGCATTTCTTCCAGGAATACTTTTTGTCATATTCATTCACAACTTGAGCTGTAAGGTCACAATATAAAGTCTGAGGTCACAACATGAGTGAGGTCAGCACTCCTCTTAGCAAGACATACTGTCTGCTCACTTTCCTGGTAATGTAGAGTCAAATCACACAAAGGCTGCACAGTGACCGCAAGATCAGCCTGAACCAGCCCGGTGATTGTTCATTCGAGTGTTTCTCTAAATAAATCATGCATGGGCCAAACTGAAACAGGAGCCCCGAGTGGATGCGTGACTGTGCCACCGCCAGCTCAGTGTCAATTAATGCTATACGACAAGGCAAACATGGTCCGGCAGCAGACAGTCCTGAAACCTTCTGCCTTTCACTTCATCAATAATGGATCACATTTTGCTTCTATTATGAGAGATCAACTTGATTCAGACTCATCCTGCAATGCTGCTTCACCTCTCTCATTATATGCGCACCTTTCATTCTATCTAGTATCTTCAGACGAGAAAAATGCAGGTTCTTGGTATAATAGCCAGCTATTTAATTATATTTTACTGCCTCAATACAAACTATAATTTCGCTTGTTTGTGGATGGATAAGAGTTTGGTCGAGAGGAGGTTGGATTGGTAATAGCGAAGGCATGAAATAATGGTCACACATAGTCATCATCCTGAAAGTGTACATGAAGTCACCCAATTCCACACACATAATTGCCCATCTTATCGTCATACAATAGCTGTTCAAAAACAATTGATGAAAAAAATATGTTTGATGGCAACTGACCTAAAATATGTTGCCAATCCGACAAGCAAGTTTTAGATGTTAAACACATTGGACGCCATAATTTAGGGACCTGTCCGCTAAGCCTGCGGTCAATGAAGGTCGGGTATTGCCAAATGCTTGAGTGCTACTAAAATGAGAGTCTAGCAAAGCCTGAATCTTGTCGCTTAGCAACAATCACAGCTTGACAATCAGGACGCAGCATGTAGAAATGGAGCTACAACATTAAATATTTTCCTAACTTTTAAAGAAACCAATAGACCTTCCTATTCAACAGCTGGGATGTGTTCAATGTTGGAAAAGGTTTGCCGAGGGGCTGTAAAGGGGGCATCCAACCAGTCTTTTCAAATCAGAAGTTGTGAAAGGCTCAAGCATGTTTGAGTGATTTCCACCAATGTGCATGACACAAACACTGCATGTGGATTATCTCAGATTTGCAAAAAGTAATTATCTAGTAGCAGTTTTACTGGTTGTGCTTTTCTCTATTCTTACAAATGACTTTCCGCCAATCCATTTATACAGTTTTCCTCTTTCACATTCTCCAATAATCCCCATTAAAGTGCCTTAATTGTTTCTGTGACCTCTATGTGCAACAATGCATGCAGTGGCTGTGTCTTGAAATGAAAAGTCCATATTTTTGTTCTCCTGTTATAAGTGTCACTGGTTGGCTGGTTAAGGTGAACAAGCCTGTACTCCTCAAGGGGAGGGAGGACATAGAAGTGCTTACCATACATTTGCACATATGAATAAGGAATGTGTCAACAAACTGTCCAAGGAATTAAAAAACACTTGTTATGTTCCATGCAACTATTACATGCAACTGGTGTCTTAACAGTAAAGACAGGCAGAACTAATTTTGGAACGAACATACTAGCATTGACTGTCAAAGGCCAGCCTCTAAAAAAATCAGAACACACATACATTAAAGTAAATGTCATAGCGAGTCAATCTTGAAATTGTGCATTACTGCAGCAAACATCACAGCACACACTCTGTCACTGCATAACCCATTAGAAAAAAATTATTTACTCGGCTAAATTTACATTACATCCATTATTATGCTTTTAAAGTATATTCTACTCACATAGTTTCTAGGGCAACTGTGGGACAAAGCACACAAAGTGCTCAAATGCAAATAACACAATAAAGAGATTCTGAGCGACAGCTCCCTTGTAAAACATCTTTTTTCATTTTAATAAGAATAATTTTAAAAAGAAGCGGAAGCCTGTCGCAAAGACGTGTGACATCAACGAAACTTATATCTCCAAAAACATAGAGTGCAGTTTATATTATCTATTATAATTTTTCTCTCGGCACTACAATTGTTTGTGACACATTGTCTTTTCCAACTTCCAGAAAAATAAATAAATGAACAAATAAATTCCACCATTTCTAATGCAATGCCAAATTATCCTTAAATGAAGAATTGTGAAATACTTATTCATTCTTTATCAAGTGACTAATGCAGTGGGAATTCTGTCAGGTGATTGTTGTGAGCAGTTCATATTGATTATTGGTCTAACTTCCTTTTCCTGCTGGTTTTCTGTCCAAGGGTGCGGATTCAGTTTGCCATTCATTCAGTATTGCAAATACAAATGTTTTCCATTGAGCGGGCACAATTGACAATCAAACTTGGAATTGGGGAGTAAGCAGAAGGTGCAGGGAAAAAAAAAAATAAAAAATAAAAATAATAATAATAAAAAATAAAAAGAACCTGAGCAATTCTATTCATCTGTCAGGCCATTTACACAAGACTGTTTTAGGAGATGGTGGGTTCAAATCTTGGCCTGGGCTATCTTCTGCAGAGTTTGGGAAAAACTGTACCAATTACAGTAGGTTCAAGCATCAAGTTTGGGGTAACAGAGCCTTAACCTATGTAAAGTGCATTTTTTGTATCGCAAAAAGCACTTCATAAATAAAATGTACTGTGTGCAGCATAATTGCATTAGAGTGAAGCCCTATTTATTGTGGAGGGTATGTTTCAGATGCAAGATATATGAAAATCAGCCAAATAGGAAGGGCAGAGATGACGTACTATTCTAATTAATGATAGCCTAATTAAGTAAGTGATTAGTAATTTTATATTTGTAATTCAGTTATTTTTTATTTAGCGATTATTTAACGATTATTTAGCAATTATTTAGCGATATAGCGTTCAATTAGCAATTAACTACGACTTTGGGGATTTGCCGTGTTGATGTTGGATCGTAGTAGCATATGATTGCAAAATTAGCTACAACACCAACTTTCTATGCGCCCCCACTGGTCTAAACATGGCATTCGGATAAATATTGTGGAATATAATAGTTGTGGAATTTGAATGAATTTGAATGTTTTTATCCATCTCAGTAGGCGGCCATTTTGCCACTTGCTGTGCACTAATGATGGCATCCATGTTCAAGTAACGACCGATCACGGCTCACCTGTTTTCTGAGTTTGGTCATGTGACGTTCGCAAGCTAAGCCGTGATTGGTCATTAGCTGAAACCTGAGCAACTGTGATGTCATTTTCAGTCGACAACAAGTGGCAAAATGGCCGCCCACTGAGATGGATAAAAACGGTTGAGTTTTGCTGCTGTTTTGTGTTTAAACTAGTGGGAGTGCTTAGAACATGTTATTGTATAGAAAATATTGGGGTTGACTTCCCCCCCTTTTTTTTTCTTGAAAAGTATTGGCTTTGGAGATGTAACGATTTGACCAGACAGCGACAACATTTTCTCTCTACTCTGTAGGAACAATTATTACTGCGCAGCATGCCTGGTTTATGTGTTTTCAATTGTTTTTGTATGCCTGTGAAGAGCGATTGTTTTGACAACAGTGACGTCTGTGTGTATGTGAATTTTTTTCAAAAGTGCACAGCTGCTCAGTAGCTACAATTTGCGCTGAGAGTGCTCTGTTCATTTCTCTTGGAAGGGAAAAAGCTAAAGCACTTGCAGATTGCCAAAGAAGTAGCTTACCTACCAAATAGTGTTTTCTGTCCCCTTGTTTGTCTTTGCTTTTAAGAGCTTAGTTGTCAACTGTGGTCGAACCTCAAAATCAGTGGTATACAAAGATAAATATGCGTTTTGTCAGATGCCTAAAAAATTTATAACACTTTCACACTAGCACTTCTGTCATCCACATGAGTTTCTCACTTCAGTATACTGCCACCAATTATAAGAGCTGCTAAATTTGGCTGCTGGGTGTGCTTCCTGCTTGTTTTAAGTTTGTCACCACACATTCCAAGGCTGAACATTTGCAACATTTGAAACAGTCCAATTTTCCTAATCCTATTTACAAATCCAAATGAATGTTGTAATTTGTAATTTCCCATTCTTATCTTAGAGCCTGAGGATGAGGCTTCTGCTGGAATGTTTTATATAAGAAATGAGCAGCAGGCATCCTGTAGAGCTGAGATATGATACTTTAAATCTGACAAAGCTTCTTTAGCAATTTACCTGCGGGGGGCTTCATGTTTTTATTACTGTATGATTGGATGACAACCAATTTTCAGAACTAACAAGAAGTCACATGCTATGATGACATTTTTAGGTGCAATTTGTGCTTTGCAACCTGTAAATTTTCACATGCTTATAATTAATTTCGGAGAATAAACATAACATCTAGATGAGTGGCTTTAAACCTTATTGGAGGTACTAAACCCCACCAGTTCGCTATGCGCATACACCGAACCCTTCTTCGAACCAGGGGCAGCAGATACAATGAAAACATCAACGGCCCCAGAATTTAACCTTGTGGAACACTATACGTTCCATTATACTGTACATCCATCCATTTCTTGTGTGATTAAGGGCTATATAAATAAACTTGACTTGATTCATCATCCGAACCGCTTATCCTCAGTGAATTCTTATTGCACACGTTTGTCCGACCACTTTCTCTTTTTTTTTGCTCAACAGTTAGTTTGAAGGGATTACAATAATAAAGAAATCACACGATGTACCATTACAACAGTCACAAGTCAACTACTAAGCACACCAAATTTCCTGAAGCACAAATAGGCCAAGCAATGTAGCGTGATCAACTGCAGCCATTGATGGCCAAGCGGGGCATATCATCGTGAATCATTTGAGTTGGGTGTGTGTCTTGACCTCCGCCGAACCCGTGACTAACTCACTAAACCCTTGGGGTTCAATCGAACCCAGGTAAAGAACCTCTGCTCTATATTGTTTATGCTTTGATAATGGTGCATTCATTGTAGTTGAGTATCAACAGGTATCAGCACACACGATGGCAACCAATAACAATATCGGCCACACGTGAGAAATTTTAAGGAAAAATGCTAGATTGTTGTATGTCCAGTTAAGGTATATGCATTTCCTTAAAATTATCTGTCATTGGTTTTTGGGGGAAAATTTTCTGTATGAAAAGTGCTAGTGGTATCGGTACTTGGTATCAGTGACTACTCAAGGGTTGGTACTCATACTGGTATCGGTCTGAAAACAATTGGTAGTGAACATCACTCATTGCAATTCTTATTAAATGAGGCCTACAAGTAAATTGAAATACAACATGCACTTCAGGGATAAGCTTGAAGTGAGACTGTAACTCTGAGCTACATCCTTCGTTCAATTTACAAACGTGAAAAAAGGGACCAAAAACGTGATATAAATATAATACAATAAACAAAGCAAAACATTTTGTTACACTACATAAAATACTGTAAATAAAACATGCATTTCTTTTCCGCGATACTCCATTTCCACATGGATATTATACTATGGAAACTATAATGATGATGACTTTGTGTACCTAATTAAATGCAAGATGCTGTTTGCACCCATGTGAGACACGGGAGAAATAAACTATCCCTCTAGCGCTTCACTATAATGAGGTCACGAAACAGAATTGGGTGCATGCCTTATTTAGTATTCCGTTCCCTGCAATTTCCATGATTCATAGCTCGAAATTTGGGTAACAAACAGGACAATTTTAGGGTTCGTTATTGCATATGTTGATGGGAATTAAATTGGGATTTTCACCCAATGCCCTGTGACTGAAACTGTCCGGTTATGAAAAAAAAAAAAAGCATATTTGTGCACACTTGTAATTGGTGTGGGATGATGTTTATGCTCCTATAATTATATGCAACACGGCTTCAAAACAGAGATACGGCAATGTAAAGTTTGTCATTCTTATTTATTCTTGGAAAATAGTGACTCGATTGCGCTGCAAAAAAATGGAACCGTGAAACTTACTTTGTGAACATCCAGGTAGGTTGTTGTGTGTACTATGTTTATTATTTATTAGATTTGTGTCTTTTTTTTTCTTTTTTTTTACTTTGTGGAACTTTTCCCCTCGGTTACCAGAAAAATATACTTTCACAGATGTGGATGTTGCAAAGAAACTCACCGAGGCTTGAAATTCTGCACTGAGCACTGAATAAACTGTCGCATCTGACCTTGAAACAGTATATCACAATGCGACTCCAACCACACCAGGTCTTTTCATCTGCCTGTTAATTAAATTGTAATTAAAATTCATAAGAACAGACGGGAAGGGAGGTTTGTCGGTGTGAATCGTTAAATGTGCGAGAAACTACACGTTCATTTGTAAAGGTGCAGCGGCTAATTTTCAAGCTCCGCCGCACCCTCAACAGCCAGCTGACTGTTTAGAGGACACCTTCCACAGTTGACTTGTCTGTCATAACGCACGCCGCAGGTGTGTGTTTCTTACAATATGTGAAAACCCTGAGGGTCCATGTGCCACCATCCGCTAAATTAAACGTCTCCTCCCCTTCCCCTGCACACTTACGATCCTTCTCATGACCAGCTCCTATCCTCAAACATCGCACCAGCTTGCAAACGGGGGGAGCTTCGGAACTCTTGCTCCCCAAAGCCCAGTGCAATTGCCCTGTTATTGTCCAGTCATCCACTGCTCACAGGGGGGTGGGTCGAAAGAGCTGTGAGCACTCTACACCCTAGATTTTCTAATTTGACAGTGAGCTTCATATTAATTTCGGCTCTCCGCCTGGGGGGCAGAGAACTTCTGCATGACAAGGAACTATCTTTACGGGCTGATCACTTTTTAAATTAAACATTTTTATGCTTGTCAGGAAGAACTGGAAAAGTCAGCGCCATCTGCAGAATTTCTCGTATTTGAAAGGGTATTTTAAGGAATCTGTGATAGGAATAGTTAATGCAACAATTTTGATCTTCCCACACAGTCATCCTTGGAAAGTAGAACAACTTTTTACACTTATTTCATTTGATTCAAACACTTCAGTATTAATCAAATGATTATTAAAGGGGAACTCAATTTTTATCTGCATTCAGTTTCATCCCATAAATCTAAACACGTAAAAAAAATGACTAAAATGGACATAAGTGTTTTTCACAGGACAGCGACGATATCCAACTTTTAACAAATGCGCTGTGTGTTTACCACAGGCAAAATTTCAATTGACAATAGCACCATGTAAATTAGAGGCAGGTACATTACATTTAACTACTGAATAAAAGTAAAGCAAAAAGCTGTACTTGATATGTAATTGAAAATTGTTTCTCAGAGGTTAAGCTCTTCTATTGAATCTGTGATACTAAGTTTGAATAAACACTATTTTGTCTCTGACCTCAGACATTTTGCATGTATTTGGCAGATCAGAGATAAACACGTATTCTATCCTATTCTCCCCATCTTGACATTTAAATTGAAATATATGGGTGGTAGATAATGTAATTCATGCTCAGTGTCAGTCATGGAGTCAACCTTGGCACAACATATTTCCTTGGTGTCAGGTAAAAAGAGTAGAAATGGTCTCCCGTATCAGCAACCAGACTTGGCCACAACATCTACATTTGCAGCTTTTTCACCAGGACTTCATTAATCACACACCTACACATGACAAAGAGTAATTACTCTCTAAGACTGATAGTGACACACACACACACACAACTGTGGACATCAAAAGAATGAGTTTCAATGATAGGTCATTCCACACATGCTAGTTAAGTGTGTTTGGAGGTGTTGGACAGGTCATGGAACCCTCCTGCCCTGGGAGGGAGTCAGTCTGTCATGGTATGATGAAATCCTCCACCTGTCCTCATTCATCAGCCCCACTACACAGATTAATTATCACAAACCTTCAGATGTACAGCAGAGGACATGCACATACGCTCACATGGACCCAACTCAATGCATTGGCAAGCTACTGCAGCAGAGTCTACTATCACAGCAGACCTGTTTCTGTACATCAATCCAAGTCTACTGATGCTGGTTTCAAATGCCTGGGGCACTACAAATTGTTGGCCTAGAGATGTCAGTCATTGCTTGCCGAAGCAAAAACGTCTCAGCTCGCCTCAGTTACAGTCAGTCATCTAAACCCCCACTGCACCGGTGCAATGGAGCAGCTATGACACAGATCAGATTCCCTTTCGAGGACCCAACCTTGCCATTTTGAAGGCAACAAAGGCAGGTTTCAGGGACTTTTGAAACTTTCAACACGATAAATCAACCCGATTCCTTTGGTGTACTGTATGTGGTTGGAGGCTGTGAACCAGGCACATCAGTTCACCAGACCTGAATCCAATCGAACACCTCTAGAACCTCCACCAGGAGACCACTCTTCATCTTATCAGTGAAGATATTCAGTGCATGGCTCTGGTCCACAGCCAAATTTGAGAAAAGGTTTGTAAAGATGTAATTTGCTTTTACATTAACCTGTTGTTAATATTCAATGAGCATGAACTGATTTGATCACTTGGTTGCTGTCACTATGTAACACATCTCACAAGATCTTTCAACAGCAACACATTTGTTTCATCAAGTCATCTTCTTCTTGACACTCTTATTACCAGAGTCAGCAAGCTGTAACATTTTTGGTAAACTGTCAATTTGCCAGATTACAGCATTTGACAGTGGGAGCATTTGCAGAAGAAGATATCGTAGATGTAATACAAATTTATGTCAGCTAAATGTGGCTGGCTGCTCACTCAAGGGAGGAAATGCTTCACAGAGCATATCCTTTGCATTGGCCATAGTCATCTTATTTTGTTTTTCAACGCTTTAGGGGTGTGGGGAATTTCTGCATATACTGGTAGCCAAAAAAACAAAACAAAAAAGCAAGTGCTGAGATCATGTTTGGTAATTTGTGTCATTTTTCATTGTTGCTTCCCGCTTTCTTCAGTTACCTAGGGAAACAAACAGATTTAAAATTTGAGCCCTATTTGGAACCCCAAGTTATGGTATCTCTGTATACCAGTTGCAAGTCTCGTGAAGATTCCCCTGGAGACACTTAATTGAGAGATCATTATATAAAGTAAACCAGTGATGTTTTTAAAGGGTTAAAAGGGTTTTATGAGATAAATAGCTTTCTTTTTTCTTATTCTTTTTTATACCCAAAAGATTAGAGTCCTCTAAATGACCGCCATTGATCCAAAGCCAAGTCGTCTCCTCTTTAATCAGACCTAAGTCCTCATGGTTCCTATGTTTCTCTCATACAAACAAACAAAAAAAATCTTCGTAGACTTTGCGCCGGTAGAATGGGCATAATAGGCGTTTGCGCCATTGTGAGATGGAACAATACATTTTCCTAGCCAATCAAAGTGGCCTCTCTCATTTGCAGTGGGAAGAGTGCTCGGAGCGCAGGCAACCTGAGTACGCCGAGCTACACATTGCGGAAACAGAAACAGACACGCTGGGGGTCCGTGCATGACATCGGCAGATCCGCAAGGCAGACGGACTGGCAGCTGGGCAGTAGACTCATATGTTATTCATGCCATTACAGGAACTCCTCACTTTAGTTTGAAAAGTGGCATAAGAATCAGAGGCACGAGGCGTAATGTACAGTGTGTAATTCTTTCATACTGTATCTATGGCTAAGAAGTGTTTTTCATTGAAATATGTACTATAATTCAGAGTTTACTGCTAAGTTAGATTGAGTTAGATGGGTGGATGACTATTAGTGGAGCTGTAAACCGACTGCTTGTACTTTCCACCAACCAATTCCTGTTCATAGTAGTTGTGTTGTTTATATTTAGGTGGACAACTCCGGGAAAATCAGGGACATCTATTCGCCCTAAGCATGACTGAGGCAAGATCTTCAAAAACAAGACATGGTTAGATTAGTTAGTTATCTTTCCTTGCCCCCCCAAAAAAAACATCCTAATATTTTTGGTCCATTGTGTCTGACCTGTAACAGACATCTTATACAATGTTTAAAAATAAGCATATGCATTTGTGTGATTTCTCCTGTCCATTTCAGTGCACGGATGACTGCACAGTCAGCAGGCCTGACTTTGCCCTTGCATTTTAATAAACACCATCTTGGCTGTTTGTGCGTAAAACTGTCATGAAAGTGCCACCCAGTGATCCCCAAGACCCTGACCTCTGTCCCCAGGGAGCCCGCTCATTGGACTTTGCAGTGACAGGGTGGCTCCCATGTCGATCTGCACGCTGATACGCTTTATCCGTTGCCTCTCTACGCTTGAAAACAGCCGCTCTGTGGTATGCATTGTAAATGAGATAGAATGCAAAGAGGGGTTTCAATGACGGGATCAACATGAGCTTCAGAGATGGCTGCATCAAAGATTGATGGTCGCAGAGAATTTTTGTTTTCTTGACTATTGTACTCTGACACACAATGCATTGTGGGCTTATGATGTTGCTTGCGTATGCAGAACATGCAAAGATGATGCGAAAAGTCACACAGTAGCTGGAATAAGAGTACAGTAATTTTTTAAGAAGGAGAAGTTAAAGTAAATCAGGATGATCCATTTACATTCAAAAGCCAAGTCTTTGCCAGAATCAACTATTATGTTCACTGTTCTAAACAAACCCTCATAATCAGCATCGGCTTCAAGTATTAAACTCCCTATAACCACCAATGTCTGTGAATCTTTCCCTGGGAGAGGCCAGCACCAATTGTCACAGTCCACTAAAATTGCATGGTGAAAAGAAATGCAAAGTTGAAAGAAGTTGTAATAGGTGATTTGGCATGATTCCCTCTTGTGACCAACTCAGCCCTTAGATTATTCAGAAGATACAAAATCACATTTCTAAATATGCCGTTATAATTTCTGTTTTTGGCATTTCAAAAATGTTTACACAATTGGAAAAGATCCAGTTTTCTCCATCGCCTCACATCTTGCCTGTGCTTCGTCGCCATGGTTAAACACAGTGGTGCTGCTTTTGCAGACATACCTTTCAGATGTGGTATTAAAAAGCACACAAAATTATTCATTGCAATTTGTCACGAATCAGTAATAAATTAATCTTTTTGCATATACTCTTATCACTTTGTGTTAAGTGTATTCTTTTAGCTATTTTTTTTTAAGCCTTGTGTCTCACTTTGTCCCCTAAGACACAAAAGGAAATCTGCTGCACAACCTGGTTACTGTTCAACAAGCCTGTTCAACCTTGTTTTTGGCAATTAATTCAACAATATTAATAAAATTTCTCTTTTTAGAGAGTGTAGGTTTTATAAAATCGAACCTATTAAAACAACTTCAATCTGAAGATGCTGTTTAGCGTGGAATTAATTAATTCTGTGAAATACTGAATATAATTGCTACACAACACAACAGTACTTAAGTATGTATTCTCTAATTTCACAAATAACCTCCCATGATTATTTTCTGGTTGTGTATTGCCAGTGTAAGAATATGTAATATTTACGGTACCTTGGTTTTGTCGTAAAGAGTATGATTGTCCAAAATCATCCTCTTCTCTAACCGAGCAAACCTCCTCAGGTCTCGGTCAAATTGCTGTGGAGAAAGAAAGTAAGTTGTTTAAAAATGCAATATCCTCTCTACTTTCAAGGTCATGTAATGTAAGAAACATGGTTGCATGAAAGCACTATTATTTCACCTAATGCACATAAAGTAGACCATATAAAGATGAACACGCTTATTGTCATGACAGCAAACCATCACCTCAGAGAAAAGAGAGTTGCTTTGTCAAAAATGGGCCAAAACGCTTTAGGAAAAAGTGCTCATTGATTTGGAATTTCTTTCATGCATTATTTTAACTCCTTTTTTCTGTTATGTATCTTCTTCTTTTTTTTTGTCCCATACCGTGGAGCCGGTCCATCCCAGGAGAGCAAAGGCGTAATGATCCATGGGTGGTGATACCAAATCCACACGTATTGCTCTCCATCCCCTGTTGTCTCCCTGAGCACAGCCGAGACCTCCGTCCACCTGGCTGGCCTCCAATCGCAAGATCAGGAAACATTTTGCATAATGGTCCATTGCCTCAAACCTCTGGCAAGGCAGATTTGCCATGTGAAAAGTAGAGGCCTGGTAATCACAGTAAAGAAGAATCCCCTAAAGGACAGGAGAGCGCACATTCCGTCAGAAAGTTAATCACAATGTATTTATTTATTTTCTCAGGTATTAATGTACCATGGACAAGATGATCCTTAACATTATATTATGATTTTCATTTCAAATACTTATATGCGTATTGTGATCAACATATACTGTATGAGTTGCTTTTTTCCCCAAATAAAGTTTTCAGTGTACGTAATATGGTATGTGGGAAATTCAAAGTCTGTATAAATAATTAATCCAGAAATATAGCGATATTCTTGCATGACTCTTGGCAATAAAAATAGAAAAATGACAGTAAATCTACCCCGCTGGAGTGAGTACCCAGGGGCCCTGACAAAAAAGGAGAAAAAAGTCACCTTTTATCCAAAGCTCATGACTTTGTACCTGCCTAAATTATCATATGGTGATCGGAGTTTGCAGACTTAAAGTCACCCCATTTGTAAGATGCTGCTTCAAACCCATCCAATCAAGGACGTTGGTTAATATCTAATCTAGACTGTTTGTAACAATTTTGTTCTATAATCTCATAACATAACCGGAGCTCTTTGAATTTGGCGGGAAAAAAATGTTGATAAAAAAAGGCTTTTTTAGTAAGTGATTAATCACAATTTTAAGATGTGATTAATCTGATTAAAAAATGTAATCGTTTGACAGCTCTAATATTCATTATTTCATATTCATAACCGTATTCAAAGGGAAACCAAAAAAACGACACCAAAAAAATATTCTGACTTGCTCACGGCGCTTGATTTTTTAAATGTATTTTCCTACTAACACATGATGTACTAATTAAGGCTCAGGAAAATTTAATATTTTGTGGTTGTCTTCGGTAATTGCTATATCTTCTCCATACTAATTTGAGGGTTTGGTTGTAAAAAAAATAATAACAATACTCTTCCAAGATCCTGTATGATGCTAATATCACATACACATCAAGTGACAGGATTTTTAGGAATTATAGTTTGTCCAATTACACTGAAGCCTTAAAAATCTAAAGTCTTTCTCATTCCATGGCTAATGTGAAATGTGGCACGATTTCCTGATGTGAAATTTCCTTCTGTAATGTGTGGAATTAGGTTAAAATCCAAATCAATGCAGTTAGTGTCAAAATTATAGCCTTCCACTGAAATATATTCAGACATTCTTGTTGTATTTTAGCAGAGCTTGGCAAAGCACAACAAATGGGATGCTCAGTTGACAGTTTGCATTTTTGTTTATTTCCATTGAAGAGGCGAGAAGCAGTTTGACATTAAACATCGAACAACTTCAAGGAGAAATGTGTGCATCGTGGCTGCTATTTTGGAAAAAGATGTGGTCAGCTGGGAAAAAAATCTTTGAGCTTGCACGAGATGGTGGCAGTTATTTTTGTGCTAATGTTTTTACAAAGTTCAAGCTTGCTTGGTTTATACTTTTTGAGGTGTCTTCAGAACTGTGTGCACACTGCACACTCATCCAAAATCTAATTTGTATTCAACCGATGGCATTTAAAAGAGGCAAGCACGATGGAGAATTAGTTGTGTGGATTTTTTGTAACGTTGACTTCCATTCCCATATTCCAAAAACATGCATATTGAATTGAAAAGAACTGAAGAGTCCATTGTGATAGTAAGTGTAAACAGTTGTTTGTTTACATGTTCCTTGGAGTCTCGCCTGAAGTCAGACGGACTGGGATCCAACACACTCGTAATCCTAAAGAGGACAAGTGGTATAAAACATGGATACATCCTGTGTCTAAGACGCAACCCTTGTACAATACGCCCCACCCCACCCCCCACCAGCTTTAAAAATCTTTTTTTTTTTAACCTCTGTACATGTATATAATACAGCCTCATGATTTGCTGGCATCCTTTATTACACTGGCCAACAATTTACTTTGTTTCTGAGTGCCAATGGTTTTTTTTATGACATGGATAATTCTGGGCTGCTGAGTCCAAAAATAACATCAATTTATTTGAATTGGCTCTAGTTTTAGATTGACATTTTTTAAATTAATTGATTGATAATTCATTTGGGGATTTCAAAAATGTGTGTAATTTTTTCTCTAATAAAAAGTGAAACGAGCTTGCCATTTAGCGCTCATATTTAATTTCTAAATTTTGGTTTTACACAAAAAATGATTTGAATATATAAGGATCTCCATAACAATTGTCGTCTTTCATGATATTGCATTAAAAATCAGAGAATACTGTACAGAGGTGCTTGAGAAGACTATTCTTCTTCGCCATTGTTCATCATTTGCAAGATTTATGTGAAACCTGTACACTCGCGCAATAACCCCAAGACCCACCTCTTTTGACACATTAGTCAATCACAACACTATCACCCACTTTGACAAGTCTCACCCATTCCTGTTCAGGTATGAGGTCCCTGTAGAGTGAATGAAAAGGTGACAAGACGCTCTGTATTGTATGGCGCAATAATGAGAATATGCCTCAGTACACCTTTCTCAGAGATATCAGCGCCCGTGGTGGTTTTGAGAATGTCGTCTACAAGTGTGGCTCTTATCACAAAGGAACCCACAGCTCGCCTCACTCATCTTCCCTTTCGTCTTCTGTCTAGCTGACCCTGTCCATAGGGGCATCAGTTGGGCTAGCTGAGCTCTAGCTGGGCATGCAAGTGGGCTTTGTTGTTGAGCCCCATTTGGGCAGTAGATGGGCTAAACTAAGAATGGGCAATTAGTGGGCTCCGGCTGGTCTCTACTCCAAAAATATTCAAAATGGATGTTTTAAATAGTAGAAGCATGGGTGATGGAACTTACTCCCTGGCCTATAGTTCTTAACAATTAAATATGAATCATATTAGTCAGGTGTGTGTCTTGACCACCACCGAATCCTTGAGACTGACTCACCGAAGCCCTGGAGTTCGATCGAACCCAGGTTAAGTAAGAACCACTGGTCTAGAGCAGGGGTCAGCAATGTTTACTGACAAAAGAGCCATTTTAGGCCAAATAAACAACCAAAAGTCTGTCTGGAGCCGCAAAACATTTGAATGTTATGATGAATGAAACAGTGTTAGTGTTAGCCTTTTGTACTGAGGACCCAAGATCTTAGATTATTATTAGAGCTGCACCAGAACACAAAAATATGCAACGTCCAATACTTTGACATTTATTTTCTTCTACCTATTGTCTTCCGCTTTTAATTTTTTACTTTTGTTTATTTTTGTAATTTTTCATACTTGGTAGCCTTTCTAGCTTTCTGTCAAATTTCTGAAATTTTTGGGGGGCAATTTTGTGGACATTTTATGGTCATTTTCGGGATTTATTTTGTTTTTGGACATTTTATGGTTACAATTTTAACATTTTCTTTTTTGCCTTTTGTGACTTTTTTGGCAGTTCTAAAGACATGTTATGGTAATTTTCTAACTTCTTTTGTTTTTGAACATTTTATGGTTAGTTTTTGAACGTGTTCTGCATTTTTCATTCAATTCTCTGAAATTTTTTGCAATTTCATGGAATTTTATGGTAATTATCTTTGTTTCCTTTTCGGATATTTTATAGTCTTTTTTTTCTTTTCTTTTTTTACATTTTTAGGTATTTTTAAAAACTTTTTCATCAACCTTTCATTTCTCTTTTTCTGGCAATTAAAAAAAATAGACACTGACATTTCTGGAATACTGTATTTTAATTATTTGTTGTTTTTTATCTAAATCAATAATTCTTTTGAATAATATTTTATTTAAAAAAAATAAAAATTTCTACTACATTTTTTGTTTGAGATCCACAGGGAGCAACAGGAGAGGGACTAAAGAGCTAAAGAGGCGCATGTGGTCTAGACCTCTGCACTAAGGCAAAAAAGTCTGCAGCATTATTCATGCACCTTGAAAGCATCTGGCTTGGTGGCTCATTCCTTCTTAATATAAACTGTAGATTCTATTGGGGTCATCCGTTGGCTTGTTTATCTAACAGCCTCTCTAATAGAGTTCAGGATGTTAATTTAGACTTTCACCTTTCATACATCCCCAAAGGTTCAATACTTGCTCCTACTTTCTTCTCTACTTTCATGCCTCTGTTGTTCATAAATCCCAAATTCCTCCTTTATGCTAATAAAATAATCTTCTTTGCTTCTGGTCCTTCACATGAAGAGATTGCATTTAAATTACTTCAGAGCAGTTTTTCTTTAATTACAGCATACTGATGATGACCTTAGTTTTATCATTAAATGCTGGAAAGATTACAGTATGTATTGAAAGCAAGTATGCCCCTTTCACAAGATGCAATCATACAGGAGGCTGTGTTTCATTCTACTCTTACCCTCTGGTACAAGGTGCCACTAATTAAATGAATCAAGCTGAAGTTGTTGCACTGCATTGGGTTGTTGATTTCTTTGGAACCTTTTCTCTATTTCTTATTAAAATCATACAAGGACATTGCATTGAGTACAATTACGAAAGCAGCCAGAATTGTCTATTTTCAGCGTGACCTGATGTCAAAGAGATTGCTAACATGTTTATGTGTTTACTTATATTATCGTGATCATAGCCTTGGTTGGTAATTTGATATTTAGGCGTGTTTACATAGAAAGCCCGTCTCTGTTTAAACAAGAGAGAGGTTAAATGTTTAGTGTAAGGTTATGAGATTGACATTGAGAGAAAAATCGAGAAGATCAAAGTACTCTAAAAAGGAATTATCCTTGATTTATTTTACAGTGGACCTACTGCAAATTGTATCACATCTTCATGATCCGAATCATGACCTTGAAAGTTAATTAGTTCCTCTTGCTTTCTTTCCTTCTTCTTTGAGAATTGATCGGTTAAATTAAGTTGAAAAAAAACTATTGAATTGCAACCATTGCTATAATTGAGAATAGGGACAAGAGACAAGTTAAAAGCAAGAAGACAGTGACGATCATTATCTTAATTTAAAAGTTAAAGAGGGAGATAAGAGGATGGCTGAAAACAAGAGTCAAACAAGCCCTTCGTTCGGCTATGGAAGATCACTGAAGCCTGTTCTGTAGAAAATAGCTCCTCTCCTTGGATAATTGGAATTTCTGCCGAATAAGATGTCAGTGTACTGGAGGAACGAAGATGAGCCCTGATGGTTACCACAGAAAATTGGTGTGAATAGAATTGAATGAACACAAAAGAATTAGAAAATACAAGGTGGATCATGTTAGAGAGAGGACTACATATTGAATAGGAAAAGATAAAAATGATCAGCAAATAATTGATTTCTTTGGAACTCAAAGACATGATTCTTCTGCCTTGATGTGTGTATACTTCATGCTTGGTGCAATTTTACTACAGTGGAATGTCTCACATCAAGAACAACAAAATATTTAGCCTGGAAACCAGACTCATTGCTGTACGGGAGAGAGAGACACAGTCGCTGTCAAGTGCATTTTTGAGGTGGGGCTAATTTTACCAAACAGACAGTGGAAAGAACTAATCAAAAAAGAGCGGAGGCTTTTGGGTACATCCTACATATTTCGACCTAGTGTAGTTGCCGTAGTTGGCGAACAAATATAGCCTCAGATCATGTAAACGCATTCTTATCAATGAAATGTGAATGTAGCGCTTCCCTCAGTCTTATCGGTGGCATTTTTGCCGTAAACACAGAAAATAATGTGAAAAAGACACGGAGAAATCAATGTTATTCAAGTTAGGTGGCCTTAGCGAGAGGCAACATAAGATGGCCGCCGGTGGCTTCACCTCTCAAGATGGCGAGTAAGCGTATTGTTAGTCCATTCATATATAATGTCCGTGATGTTGACACACGTCGTCTTTTGAAATAAATGTTTCCAGTGCTATCAGCTGCTGGGGGCTTTAATGATTGTGTGCTGCTGGTCATTTAAAACTAAGTGTAATGCTGAAGGAAGCAAACTATCGTCTCTCCCACACGGCATTTTGAATGGACTTCCGCTACCGAGTGACGTTGTTCACCAAAAAATGTTCATTTTGCGAACGGAAACTAAACAAAAATAATTTTGTCAACATACATTTTTCACCGGACGAAAACTAGACTAAACTAGATTAAAACCATTAACAAAAAAAATTACTTATATAATAATGATAAAGGCATATTTTTCATGAAAATTGTACAGCATCAGGCAACGTTTGACTTTAGCTTGCACTGCAACGTAGCACTCACATCAAAATCATCAGTTCAGTCTATCTGATGGTTTGCTAATTAAGAAAAAACACTCAGAATGCACATACATACTCTGAATTGAATTAACTGGTCAACAGGACCAAGCTGCCATACATCCACCAATTATACTTCCCAGACAGTACCGACTTCAGAAATAATATGAAAATGAAGTCTGTTAGAACACCGATGAACAGAGAGACATGCAAAGAAATTCTGCTCCTACTCTCACTATTAAACCCCTCATTACCCATAGTGAGAAACTCATTTGTTGTGCAGCTGTGGGTCAAATTTCCAAGAGTCACCCTCGAGTGCACCCGTGGATTGCTTTCTCTCTCTTTGCAATTACAGATAACCGTTCACCTTCCAATAGGTAGGGAGAACAATTCTTTAAATTCCCTTCGTGTTGAGCAGAGTAGTCGGAGACTTGAAGCGCAACATAAAAGAGCTCGACGACCATTAGAATCTCTCTGACATACAGATATGTTTCAAGACTAGTCATGCAGGAAGGACTGCTGTTCTTCCTATGAACTTACAAATGAAGGCCACTTCTTATTATTCAGATTTTTCACTCCCTGCTGCCAGTACATTACATTTGGCCTTGGATCCTATTGATGCCTTTGGAGAAAAGCATTAATGGTTCTGGTGACAGTCACATGGTCCATTAAGTACATGAATGCATTTAGTTCATGTTCTTTGGTTTTGAGGCCTCCAGCATACATCCTGTACATACATCAAGCGTAGGCACTGATTTCTTCCTGTCTTGCTTGTTATGTTTGCCGCATATACACTCAAAAATCTATTTGTCATGATGTCATAAATTTCTCGTCTCAGTATCGCAGTGGGCTGTTTAGCCCAATGCCGGTCTGTAATCATCTCCCAAGCAGCAGGTAAGTAGAAAACATCTGAGAGGAAGCTTATTCCAGAGTTTACGGAGGGAATTACAGAGAATGATGCAGGCGCAAAGATAAACTTTCCCCAAAAGCGTTTCCTCAGAGTAGTGAAGGGACGATTGGAATCTGAAGGTTTATATCCCCATTTTGATCTACTCTTTTTTTTAAGATAACAGCATGAGGTCATAGCGCAACAGTCAACCTTCTCAGGACAAACATAAACATGGAACTGTGATCTCATCTATGTCTGACTCACAGCGAGCAAATTTCTCAAATCTGCCTGGAAGTTGCAGATTATCTTGTTTCAGCCAAGAGCTTTTGAACCGGGCTTTGACTTTGATAGTGTTGCGTGCGCCGTAAATGTCATTCCAAGTAGACTTCACTGCTTAGATTTGATTTAGATGTAAAAGAGAAATCTAATCTCAGCTGCATGGGCAGTGCTGCTTGAATCACTTATCCAACCAGAGGTAGAACACTTGAATCTCTAACCGCATTGAGTCGGCGCGAATGCATAACAATAGAGCTGAATCGTATTATTATGGCAGGCAATGCATATTAGGGCTCAGCCTTTGGAGAGCAACACTGCGCAGTATTGAAAGACTGATGATAGATGAACGGAAGCAAGGCTCAGTGACTCATTTGTCTGACATTGCCTCTGCCCCTAAGTTATGCTTTAACAATCAGCAGGAAAATGATGATGACAATTGTTTTTGCAAGGACATTTCTAACTCCTGACAAGTTGGACATGGATGACTGGGGAACTTGGGGGCTGTGCCTAATATTAGCTGAGTGAATGCACATGAGTCCTCAGGGACGCGATTTTCAATGACAATTACACAGCCAGGAGTCAACTTTTGTGATGTCATTTAATCACTGTCTCCTGTCCTGTTGGTCGGCTCCATCACTTTTCTATCAAGTCTGATGAGAGGAATATTAGCAACCCACTTTCCTTTTCTGGTCACAGACAACTTTTCAACACCTGCCCTATATGCTCAAGTCAACATCTCACTTCAATGTTCACAACTACTGTTCACACATGTTTTTCATAACTTTTGCTCATCTGCTCCGCCTGTAGGGACGAAGGAGCTGCAAACGATGGGAGAACTGTTAATGTGTCGCAAGCAGGATGTAGGAAGTTATTGTCACTGGATCTTTGAAAGTCACTAGCCATGTGAAACAGTTCAATTGAGTATGATGTGCTCTGAATTAGATGTTTGCAAATGGTAAAGAAAAAAGTATTGTGGGGAAGCTTTAGTATTAGTCGATTTTTTGCAGTGGATTTAGTTTAGCAGTTATAATTGCCCTGTTGAATCTAGTTTTATTTTCTTACATACTAAAAGTTGTGATCACACAATGCTAAAATAAAAAAGGCATACAAATATTATGGTCTTCCATCATTTTATTGGTCTACAAGGTATTATCTTGCATCGTGGCAGCAATTTGCAAGGTGTTCATTTTGGTTCATTTTTTTCATCATAAACTCATTTATTACAGCATAGATGAACAACCATTCACACTAGCTTCACATTACTTGCTAAATGTATTCAAATTATGTTAATTTTTAAACCCATTGAAAGGTTCTGAGTGAAACTCTGCCTGGTCCTTTTATTTTTAGTGCTCGCTTTACAAATAATAACAACCAGAAGACTGCATATTCTCAGTTTAAATATTTACTGGATGCCAGAAAAATTGAGTACACAGCTGTGGAGGCTTTTTCTCTTGATAATGCGGAAGAAGATCTAATCTGTCCAACATGTTTTCTACTCTTATATTGTCTTGGCCGCCCAACCACACTGGGGGCTTCTCGGCCTAGCCCGTGTGGCAATGTGTGACCCGATGGTCTTAACTGATTATAACTACATACTGTATGTGTGCCATGAGTGTAGATACAGTACATGCAGCCAGGACAGGTCACAGCAACACAACGGCCTAGCTCAAGTCACCACCTTTAACACCACACAAAATACATTTGTTCACTGCACAACTGAGCTATGGCGGTGGCTCAACACCATTAGTCAAGTTGTAACTCTTGATGGTATAGAAAGTTAACCCCTAAAGAGCAAGAATTCATGTACTTACTTGTCTTTTGAAGCAATCGATGATGTGGCGTAGCACACACTCTTCTTTCCCCACCTCATGTGATGTGACAATGAAGTCCACATCATGGCCGAACTCCTTTCCCCTGCCAACAAAGACCGCGCTCATGCTTATTCCGTGTGTGAAATTATATTTTAGTTATTAGATAAAGCACATTGCCTTTTTTTGTACCACTCAAGCAATTTGTTGAATGTTGCAAAATTGTGAAGAGCTATTTTGTCATTTCTGCAGGGAAATTTGTGTCATCAAAAAGACACCCTAATATAGTCCGACATGGCTTACATAGCGTATTTTTGCTGTCAGCACAACTGCAGGCATAGTTTACTGAGAAGAGATCAGGCAAAAGCCTCAGAGTAGAAGACCGATATGTGCACATAACATTTGCTCAAAAAGCAAATCTAAAAGAATCTGTCAGGCATATGGCAACTGAATTCGATATAGCACTCACTTACAAAACTCTGACACATTTCAAAATGTGACCTTTTGAGATTTGTTAAGTCATTTCTCACTTAGATGCTCACAGAAAATCATGTGTGAGGGGGTCCACTGAACATGACTTCCTTACAGACCTAAGACCTTTGACATACAGGACAAAAAAATTTGGTTAAAATTACATGAATATGACATAAATGTGAAAATTATATGCAGGAATATACATTTTCACATATGTTGCGTTCTACTCTACTGTAACTAGATGTTACAGGGGCAAGAGAATTATGTTTCCAAGTAGCAAGCTGACTGCTTGCCAAATAAAGCAGTCAGTGTTTTTTCACCAACACGAGTATTTACATTAAAAAAAAAAAATTTTATTACAACCGTTTTTATAGTGCATTACACAATTTTAAATATGCATTCAGAAAATACTTTTTTCTTCTTCTAATAAGCTAATGATTGCTGATGTCTGACTGCTGATCTTATTCTGCATTGTTGGTGTTAAATTTATTGGAACTCGTGTACTCAAATCAAACAAAATAAATCACAATTTTAAAAAGAAAAAAGGAAACAAAAGAAAGCTCATGATAGGTCTGAAAGGTATTCATAAAGGCTGTTTTAATTGTAGAATTGTTAGCCTCAGAATTCCATTTCTACCCAAATATCAGGAGCGTACAAACACCTGCTAATTGGTTTACTTAAACACCCTCTCATTATCCTTATGTGGACACGACACACACATTGAGGAGACAATTTGAAAAGTGGAGTGGAAGGTCATCACTTTCCACAATGGCGCTATGTAAAACTACGCAAACCGGTGCTAATAATTGCGACTAGATTAATTGATTAACATGTTGCGCTTCCAATGTGGCGACTGAGTGATATCATATGCAATCACTGCTACTGTATATACTGAATGGACATTATAACTAATCGATGACTGCATAAATTGTTGCTGAAAATCTAGTAAAGAGTATCAGAGATGAGGAACGTGACAAAGAAGATGAATAAACAAAGAATTGGACATTGATGATAAAGTGAAGTTTCTGCTGTACAACAAATTGGTGACTGGAAGTCATGTCAATTGAAATACCTTACGCCAAAATAATAGACACCCGCCGTTACACCACCATAATCTCTCCATACATTTTCTGTTGTTCTCATCAAAATCATGGGTTAGCTGGAGTCTATCCTAGCTGGCGAGAGGCAGAATACATCATGAACTGGTCACAAGCCAAGCTCAGTGTAATTATAGACAAACTATCATTAACACTCATGGAGAATTTGAGTCTGCACTAAACCAAAAGCATGCAAGTTTTGGGGACATGGGACAAGGCCAGAGCCAAGATTTGAACCCCCATCCTTTTGACTGTGAAGCAGACGTGCTAAACAGAAGGCCCACTGTCCCTTTAATCCATATCGTTGATAAATGTTTGTAATACCATATAATGTAAGTAGGGGAGACTGGGGCTAGTTCTATCACTTTTTATATATTTCTTGGAATCAATACATCATATATGAACAAAATGTGTACTACATGAAAGATCAAAGTCTTGGGTACATGTCATTTTCATACCTTGTGTCAATGCAGTTATAAGCCATCGAATAGAGGGAGTGAACATGTGACATGCTGCCCCACCAATGGGTAAGTTGTCACACTATATGGGGTAAAATGTCACACTGGATTTTGCAACTAATAAAACAAGGACAAACTTCTCCTTGTTATTCTGGGAGTTTTTTGTTTGTTTTTTACAGCCAGAGAAATTGTTTATCATTGATCTAGAAAATTTACCATAGTCATTGAGCAAACTTCAACATAAAACATTACGAAATGGATTAAAGTCCTTAGGAACTGCTAGCATGTTATAGCTCTAAGCCGCAACGCGCCCCCTAAACTGGAAATTTTAAATTAAATTAAATTTTAAAAAAAGAACTATTTTGGTTAATGGATGGATGTTTCATCATGAAACTTTAACCAGTTCTGATATGTGGGAGTACTGTAGTTTCAACCACTGGAAAATACATTTTTAAACAATGAACCAGAACATGTCAAATAATTTCCGCACTCAACAATTCTGGCTTACGTAAACCGAGTTGCTAGAGGTGCATTTTTCATTGGCCCATTCTTTGCATATGTGACAACAAACCCCAAAATGACTGTGACAAGTTGCCCCAAACAAACATTTTGGCTAATACTTGCTCTAGATTAAAGTTATCTTAAAACAGAGCAGTGACTGAGGCATGACAAAATGCCTGAATCTCTCTTAAATAATTTGCTGCTAGAATTTGTCAATGTACGACGCCTGTTTCAAAACAGATAACTGGCCGTCATCTCGGCTCACAATTCGCTATTATCTTCTCAGACAGTACACAACCCCTGACCATTTATACGAAGAAAACTAATATTCCACTTTTTTGGTTGCGCCCTCTGGTGGAGAAGAAATTGCAATGCGACAGCTTACCCGTGATACAACTAGCCCCGGTCTCCCTACTGCGGCTTGAATATGTATAATACTGCCTATTTTATTTTCTTACAAAGAGAAGTAGAAGCATCCTGCAAGACTAATATAGAAAAGACAGAAATACATTAAGATCAGTGTTGCTCAAATCCACCCATCCATTTCTGAGCTAGGTGAATGGTGTTCATGTTGCTTGTTAACGACTACAGCACATCCTGACACAATGTGCCGAGGTCATCAGCAGTCTTCCGTAGGCTGGTTAGCCTTCTAGGTGCACTCTAAGAGTGACAATCTCGATGTTTACGAGCAGTAAAGGAGCAGAAGATTAACAAAGACCCAATTAAGAATCACAAGGTGGATGAGTGGTAAGCATGTCCACCTCCCAATTCTTATTTTGGGGGTTCCAATCCGAGCTCTCTGCATATTATGTGTTCATATAGCAATTCATAATTTTGTATTGTAGGTTCATTGAAAACTCTAAATTGTCCTTGGCTGTGAATGAAGGGGGAATGATTGTTTGTACCAGAATTCATCGACATGGGCACCAGGTAGCCCTCAAAGACCACAACTACACAAATGTGGATGAGCAATATAGAACATGGAGAGAAGAATGAAGACCCCGTGAAATCTTTCGTTTATTTCGCATTAGCAGAAACCAATCAATCACAAGCTTTGTTACCACGTCAACGCCAGCTACAGAGGGCGGAAGTGGACTGTGACATGTTTGATGAAATTAGCGTTTTGGCTGTCCACATGCAGATGTTCCAAAGGTTTTTGGGGATTTGGCCACTATAGGTAGAGCTTCAGGCTCCGTTTGAATGCAATATTGAAACTATGAAGAAAAAAAAGGGGAAAAAAACACTTTAAAAAATGTGGGCTGACCCTACTAAATGCCCAATTTTAAAATTGGATGCCTTTATTCTGGGTCTTAAAAAGAGTTTGTTCTTATGAAGTAACAGTCTTTGATTTCAGATTTTTATGAAAATCCAACTGGATCAAATTAACCTGTTGTCTGCCAGTTTGATTTTAACTACCGGTATACGCCATTTTATTTGAAAGGAATGAAAAAGAAAAAAGTGTTTCCTTGCCATTGGCTTGCTTTGGGCTCATTATCGAAGCTCTCATTTTCTATGATGAAAAGAAACATTGTGTTCTTGTGATTATAGGGAGCCACTAAAAACGCCGTGTGTGCAGTTTGTGCTGACACAAACGGCAAACAAAGGCCATGAGCAAATGACAGAAGTTTCCTGATTTATCAAAGTTGGCCTCCGCTTTTCAGCTCTGTCCTCTACTAGCTGCCAAATAGGCCTAGTGCCATTTCATACTGATCATTATGCACTAACTTTCACACACACATACACACAATTCCTTTCGTACATAAGCATGAGTGTCACAGCGAACAGCAAAGTGAGATGACAATGAATGTCAGGGATGATATGGCTCCAGGAGGATGAATTGCTGCGAGGCTCAGTGTCCGATCTCCCATTGCTGCTTGTAACGAATGGAAACATGAGAGAGCAACATCAAGACAACAAAGATGGGCTACAAATGGCTTTATGAAAGAGCCCAGAGTTCGCCATAGCTAATGCAAGGAGCAACTATGTCTTTGAAAACAACCATTAATGCACGTGAATGTTAATGCTCAGGGTTAGTGACGGGGCGCATGTACCCCTGTGAGTGCTTTGCTCTCAAGCACACTAAGCAGATGTTGCTTTTGTCACATTCATTTCATTTGCCCTCTTACTTTAATTTATTCTCTTTCCATTAGAGCAGATGTGTCTTGCTTACTTTTTCGGTTAGTGTGTGGTGTTGCTTGTGAAAATAGAACTTTCCTCTAATGATTTGACTTGTAAGACACATCGCAGATTCCCATCTGCTGAATGTGCAACTTCCTCGTAAACCCTAGCGCACTCTTAATTGGCAACGCTGAGATTCCATGACATTTCCGGTCCGTGCAGGGTGTTAAAAACATGAAAAGAAGCTTGCCAGCTCACGAGCAGCCTCCACTAACACTGGCAAATCTCACTTGAGTGCGCTGCATAAATGTGTGCCATGAATAGCAAAATCACAAACACGGAGAGGGACTGAGATCATCAGTATACTTTCATGCCTCTCTTGGACATCCGCTACCTCTAATCAGGGTGTGGGTGAGTGCATGGCATGGGAATGAATGGGTGGTGAAGTAGGACACATCAACATATACACCACACTTCTCAGCTCTCTGGATAGTAGCTGTGCACCATTAGTATGTAGCAGGGCTGTGCAGCTACTTCCACTAATACAGCTTTGGTCAGCAGGAAAAATGGATGATAGCACCTAAGTTCCATTCTCTCAAGCGAAGAGGGTGTTTTTCGTCCTTTCCTTTGCAATCTCTATAAGGCATCCATTTACGGTCAGCTGTGTCACCACACACAAAAAAGAGAAACAGTGTAAATTCAGCTGGTCTACACTTATATTGCGTGTGGAAAAAGGATAAATTATTAAGCATTTCAGCACAAAGCGCATGAAATATTAAAGGTTATTTACAAATTTGTGTGGATGACAGGGTGACATGTATGAATAATACAGATGTGGGAAGTGTTGCTTCTGGAAATGTCAAAGAATGTGAGGAAAGGAAAGTTAAGTCACAGATAAAACTAGCTGGCCACAGAAAGGAAATAGCTTCCCTTTTACTGCAATGTGTCACTTCACTTTCAGTTTGGCATCACTGCAAGATTTGGGAAGTGATAACAAAGAAGATTTAGCATGAATGAAAGATAAAAAGGCAGTCAACCCACAATAATGTTAGTCTAAACACGGCATTCTGATTTAAAAAAAAATATGCATTTGTGGAATACGAGCTAAGCATCAAAATCCACCCATTTTTATTTATCTCACGGGGCGGCCATTTTGTCACTTTATGTCGACTATGGCTGGGCAATAAATCAAATTAATTCAGTCATTTTGAAAATAGAATTGTTGAAAATTTGCTAAATTGTGAAATAGAATTTTGTCTTCTGGATTATTAACTCTTTGACTGCCAGACGTTTTCAGAAAAGGGATGCCGTGGGTGCCAGCCAATTTAAGCATTTTGACTGATCTTTCAAGGTCCACAGAAAATTATGTGTTTGGACTATGGAAACACACATACTACCAAATGAAAGATTGGACTCTCATCTTTCATCAGAAAAAAAAGTTTGTTTCTACCGTATTCTGTTTTTCAGTAATCAACAATAGAAAATGGTTAGTTTCACCTCTGTTTTGAAACAAACGTCTTTTAACGTCTTTGGCACTCCTCCATAGAATTTTACTAAACGTTATTTAATGTTTTTTGGCAGTCAAAGAGTTAAAAGCTTGTTGTTCCTATATTCTGTTACATCCAGATTTTTATTGTGAGTTGTAATTTTGGCAACTATGAATGTTAAGTTTGTTAAAACGGATTTAGAATCAGTATACTTTATTGTTGTCTGAACATTTTGCACAGGAATTATTTTTGAATGAATGACACCTTGAAATAAACGTTTGTTGGGTTTATTAGATTAAAATCGTAATTGTCCTAAATGACTGAAAAAAACGTTGAGATTTTATTTTTTGGCCATATAGGCCCAGCCCTACTGTCGACTGAACCTGGCATCACATTATAGATCAGAGCTCAGGTTACGACCAATCACAGCTCAGCTTCATACAACAGCTGAGCTGTGATTAGTCGTTTTACGCCAAGCGCACAGGCGCCATTCTTGATCAATCTTTGACAGTGTCAATCATTAATATTACAATGTAAGGCAGCTGCTATCGATTCTTATTAAATTGTGCATGTGTACCTAATGTAGTGGCCAGCGATGAGATGTTGCAATGAGAATCTGCTGCTCTTTTGAGGATTTCAGAGCTGTTCAATGTGTGACAGTCTTGACAACCAAGATTTTTGAATAGGATCCCTAGCTAAGACATGCTGGTATCATCTGAAAGTTTCACATACATTTCTGGCAAAAGCTATGTTTTCCAGCCTAATCTATTTTTAATCCCCCCCCATAACAACATTTCTTTAAGTCTTGTCACCCTTCTTGCACAGCTGTCCTTTCAATAAGGCTAATGTCAGCAGCGTCAACAAATCCTCGTCGTGTTGCTTTGCTCTGAAGTGGTTGACAGTTTGACTTACTGCAGTGTGTCAGTTACCTCTTGAAAATTGGGGGGGTTGAGTCGCACTTCCGTGTATGTTATCTGGGTTCATCTATTTAAAGAGAATTAATAATGGCTATTGCTTGTAAATAATTAGGCTAATAAGAGACTTCGAACCATGCTGGAAATTATAGGTAATTAAAACTGTCGAAATTTTAGAAGGGTGCTTTTTCAAGAATGACACAATGAAGAGAATTAGTGGGTGATTAGCGGTGATGCTGGCAATCAACGAGCACATAAACTATTTTGGTGTTTTATACTCTAACTATCATCTGCTATTTAAAATAAAAGATAGTGGTGTTACACTAGGCTTAAGGTATATTAATCAATTACTGACGGAAATTGTGCAAGTCATTCCTCTATAAAGCTCAGCATGGTTCCAATTAGATTTCAAGGAATACTCTCCAGGACCACACCAAATATGAGAAGGATTTTAAGTATGCTCCATCTTGCTGAGTTTGAAGCCGTAAAAAGCTCTCTCATAGGGCCGGTTATGCTTTTCAGCAGACTCCTCTTCCATAAATCGTGTACTGTTGCTCCCCATCATCTTGATGTTAACTATCCGTGATGCTCCAGTCTTTTTTTCCCCCCTCATCTCTTTTACCACATTTCCCCTCGAGCAGCAGTTATTTACATAATCAGACATCATTCCAGCTGTCACTCAGCCCTTTGAAGTTAAGAGTTACTATGTGGTATAAGGAGGATACCACCACTAATGTTTCTCTTAAGTCAAGAAAACTAGAACATTTTCAACCATTACAGGAACAAACTATTTGATTTAGCCTGTCACTTTAGATCAATGTTAGTTGATGTCATAAAACTATGATGTAAAGTGGGCGAGTGCGTTAGCATTACAGTTCTGAGGTCGCTTATATGGGTTTTCTCCGCGTAATCTGGTCTCTTCCCATATTCCAAAACATATCCGTAGACACTGAAAAAAAAAAAAAAAAAAACATTGTTTTTACGGAAAAAAAACCTGACAGCTGTGGTTGCCAGAAAAATTCAGTAAAAAATACAGTGCAAATGGTAACAACTTTACAGAACAAATTGTACATTTAACTTGTATCTAATGTAGAATAAACAGTAACTGCTTCTAAATTTTACTGGATTTAATATAATAAATAAATAATAATAATAAATGAAATCTACATGTAAATTTTACAGAACAAAATAGTATAAAAGCAGTTCTTAACAAACGTTTGTACAACGCTTTCCTACCTTACAAGGCGCTTTGCATTTTGGCTACTCATTCACCTATTGATTACCCACCATCAAGAACAACCGGAGTTTCATTATCTTGCTCATGGGTCTTCGTCACACTGTATGCGCATTATTTTTTTTACAGAATTATTCTGATAACTATAGCTGCCATTTTTTTCTGTAAAACAGAATAAAAAAAAAGTATCAATTTTAAATGGACATAATCCATTTAGTTTAACTTTTATATTCCCATTGTTTTACTGTATATCTAAATATTATTATCTGTAATTTGACTTTGTAAAATGCATGTTTTTTTGGCATAAACAAAATGTACCAAAGAACCTACAGTCAAAAAGTGTTTTTACTGCTATGATGTAATTTTAACTGTATCCCAATGTAATTTGTGAATTCTCCAAACAAATGTAATATTTTTAACATTTTCTTACTGTCAAATCAACAGTTGTGTTAGGTTCAGAGTTTTACAATATATTCAAGTAAATTACACAATGCTTCATTGCTTATGTGTTGTAATGAATTCCAACAAATGTAATCTTTTTAACATTTTCTTACAGTCAAATAAACAGTTGCGTTAGGTTCGGAGTTTTACAATATATTCAAGTAAATTACACAATGCTTCATTATTTATGTGTTGTATTGAATTCAAGTTCAACCCATGTCAGTTGTGGTCAGCTTGAATTTAACTAAATGAAATATGGAAGAAATGTATCCAATACAAAGAAGACAATAGGTGACCATTACTTGGGTGCATGCATGCATGCATGTTGGTCAACCAAGTACAATGAAAGACCAACAACAAAATGAGAGCTCTGTCACCCCTGTTGACTTAAGTGCCTTTCCTTACTGCCACTATACTGCTGCTTCTAAATTATTCAACACACACACACACACCACTGAATATAACCAGATTTTCACAACACACAGACCGGAAAGCTACGAACTTACTCTGGTAAAATGCCTTTGATATGCTGTAAAGAGGCAAGCAACTCAAAGGAGAGAAAAAAGATGCAAATAGATGCACTCAGTGGGTAAAAGCACTTAGAAACTGTCAAAGACCAATATGACCTTTGACCCCAATTTTCTGGAGATTTTGAATTGGGGGTGGGTAATATGGCCTAAAAATGATGGCACGATATTTCAAAGAAACTAGCGGTGACCCGTATTTTTGACGATATTGGTTATAATTACTGAACAATAGATTTGTGATTGGTGCTTCGGAATAATAGTACTTTTATTGCAGCACAATATTTAATTTAATGTTTAAGCCACTTTTTTTTTCACAATTGAAATGTAAACAAATATCAAATATAGCAACCGTAAATGGAATGCACCTGAGGTCTAATTGTAACATAACTGCTTAAAAGCACATTTACTTAGCAGATACAAAGAAAACCCAAACCTTCAGAAGTCAGTGGCAAATTTCACGAGTCAAGAAAGTCCATTATTTTCTCCTATGTGGTGGATCCTCGTGTTGTAGAGGCAAAGAAAAAAAAATTGTGGCGTCATGCTTTGTACATCGCAGGCAAGTGTATTGTTGAAGAATGTTTTCCCCGGCGATTGTTCAGGCAGTGTTTATTTTGCCGTAACCGGCAACCTTCCTGCAAGCGTTATTTTGCTGTGAATGTCTATGATTGGTCAATCAGAGGCACGAGAAAATGCTGTGATTGCTTGCAGATATGACTAGCGGGTATGAATAACACAAATGTGCACGTTTCGGCCACTGAGCAATAGCAACGTGCACGCCGTCTTGTCGAGAGCATGTTAGCTTCGCGGCCGGTTAGCATCACAAAGTCATGTCAAGTGGTGGCAAGTTACCGGTATTATTTATATCTTAGCCAAACAATACGCGACTGTTTCAGTATTATTCAGCCACCGTCTGCTTTTTTTTTTCTCCATAAGGAGTGCGTCTAATCAAGAGTACTTAAGCAATGATTTTTGTTCACCTTCACGCCGAACAACACAAGCTGTTTCCATGTCCTCCTCGCGTCTCGTCCTCATCTTCAGCCTGCACATCCTCTTAACTTTAACGGCAACAGCTTTCCTTCACCATTTGCAAACAAATGTATTTTTTGCATCATATCTGACCTCTTGTAGCCTCCACACGACGAAGGTAGCTCACTCCCACTTTGCTGAAGACGCAACCAATCTGGATGTTCACAGCCTCACACGCTCCGACATTGTTTTGATGCAGCAGTGAACGATGCGTGTATGTCCAAATGGACATGAAGACGTATGATGTTACGGATTACATCATCACGTCAATTTCAGGATATTTCAAATTTTTACCCCCCTCCAAAAAAAAAACGGTAATATCGTAGAAGGTATGATATGGAACACCCCAATTTTGAATTAGATATTGGGAAAAATCTACTCATGCCGAGAAACTAGTATTACTTCAGCCAACGTGGCCATCTTGTGTCTAGCCTCAGCAAAGAATGTTATGAGATTCAGCACATTGATAATGCTAAACTTTTGATATTTCATTGTACTGTACATGACTCACACACATACACGTATGTGTAAGTACATAGCAACAATAAGTTGCTCATTCAAACCAAAGCAAGCTCTTGAAGGATATTTTGCGTTCCCATGAGCATAACTAATAACAGCAGAACAATAGCAAAGAACAAAGAAGAGTTATTCTGTGTCAACCACCACATCAACACAGAGAGGACGAGACAAGTCTCCTACCTGCGGAAGCCACCTGTCAGTGCTATTACGGCGTCCGATGTGATCAAACGGACAGCTTCGTCAATAATGTTCCCCAGGGCTTGAGCCTCCGCTTTAGTGACAACCCTTGAGATGTCTCCATAATGCAGAAAACCTGCAGGGAAAAGACCATGTGGTTATTAGTGTGGAAGCCAGCCATCAATCACAGCCAGTTGCTTTGGGGAAGTGGAGAGTCAGGGTGAATTAAAAGGGAGATACAATGTGATATGTTGTGCTGGAAGGTGGAGAACGTCAGTAAATGATGAACTGATGTCATTTTGGTTTCAACTATCTCAAACATTTGTTTAGATTTTGTCACATTGCTGCATGGGAAACCATTTCTAACAAAATCGTAAATATGAGTCATATGAGCCATTCTTACATGTATAACGTAGTGCAATGACGGACTTCAGATGTCTTTTTCTGTCAACAATACCATTATTTGCCTGCGGAGAGCGATCACTAAATTGTTGAGGATGATGGATTATGACCAGTTAGATGTTGATGTCTGTCAGTGCAGTAAATTGAGACGTGTGTGCTGTGTAGTCTAACGTTTTGAATTACTACCTCCTGCAGCATTCCAGTTCAGGCAACCAGCTCAAAAAATTATAGAGTAATTTTTAATCAGTTTAGAGTGAAATTTACACTTGGAAGAGAATAAAACAAATAAAATAAAATAAATCACTAGCGGGTTGAGGAACAAACTCACGACCTTCAGCTTGAGAGACTGCCACACTACTACGTGAGCTATGCAACTCCTGCTGTTTGCTTATATCTCGGAGTTACGAAGATTCCAGAGACAAGACACCAGCGATATACTAACAGCAGGAGCTGCGTGGTTCATGGAGTAGATTGGCTGTCTCCCAACCTGAAATTGTGGGTTTGTTCCTCAACCTTTGAGTGACTTTTTTTACTCTCTTCCAAGTGTAAATTTTACTCTATTTAGAGTGGGATCAAATAGACTCAGTTTAGAGTAGAATTTACATAATCCAGATTTTTTTTTTACCTACGGAAATTGTTGTTTTATTGTCATTATCAATACTTTCTTTCATACCGAGTCCAAATGGGCGAATGAAACCGATCTAGCAGATGGTGCTCTAGTGGAAAAAAAATCTGTAATGTTATTTTTAATATTATTCTTTTTAATAATTTAGATTTTAATATACAGTACACTCACAGAGACACAGCATCTGCACAGTTAGTCATTGTAGAAGCACTAGTCGGGAGATCTTCGAGGCAGGACCATAAATTGTTATTTATAGCATTTACTGATGGGCAAAAAAAAAAAGAAAATACAATATGTCTAAATACATATAACCTACATATAAATAATCTGCATATAAGTTTTTTGGATATTGCTTCACATTTGCCATTCAAGCAAACAATACAAATAAAGTCGTATTCCACATGTGCCCAAGCGCCTCTCCTACTGATTTCTGAATGATTATGTGATTTGAAATTTCACAGGAAGAACTCCATTGTACTGTCACCATTGGGTTTTGTTAGAAATATCCCCGCTGTTTTCAACATTCCGTTTTAACTGTAGATTCCCTGTTGTTGTCATCTGAATGAATCATTTAGTATAAAACGCCACATACACGCGCACACACACAAATACTGGTTCAAAAAAAAAAAGTCACGACAGTCATGCAGAACCCAGGATGAGTGTAACAATTTGGTCTATGACACTTTCTCTCCAAACTCCAGGTGGGATGTTTCCTTCTATAATCAATAGAATTGAAAAGTAGAGATGATGAAATGTTGCCGTACCACATTGCTGCATCCGGTTGAGCTGAATGCTGGGCTCTGCCAGAATGTCACTAAATGAGCGCAGCCCCCTGCGGTACCATTTCTCGGCCGTCTTCGGTCCAACCCCAAACACACTTGTGAACAGCTGTCAGGAAATGAGGAACGGGCTTTATTAAGAAGCTCTGACATGACAGCTTTTAAGAAGAGGTTAGCGGTCGGAGTTTTGAAATGTGATATGGATGGCCTTTAGAGAAGGCAAAATGAAAATCAGGTCCAAAGCTTCTTTTTATTTTATTTATTTATTTTTTTAAAGCATCTCAATTGAGAAAACAAAGGGAGGCTGCTGTGTTGATGATATGCAGTACCTGTACTTTTTTTTCTTCTACTGACCTTCAAGGTCTGATACCGATCACTCGAGAGTGTTCGCTCAACTTCAAATGAACGGCCATATTGGAGAATCTCCTGAAAGACATAAGGTGATCATGTCATACATAATGTTCTTTTAACCATTTACAATTTCACTATTAAACGTACTTGCTTTTTTTCCCCACTTGAGATGTCTTTTCCCCATTATCTAATATATTTTTTTACTGTACTCTGTGTGTTTTGGTAATCTGTATTGGCAGAGCAAAAAAGATTTTCACAAAGGACTCAGTTCATTACTTATTTATTTGCATTTATATTGTCAATGGTTGCAAAGGCTATCAAAATAGCAAATCTGTATTGTAGCACAGTACTGGTGGCGCTAGACACAACGTAATCTATTTAATGGTCCACAGCGGCTATGGAATGGGAAGTAAATAAATAATCTTGAATTATTGTTTGAATTTAATGATTGAATTATTGTATTATGGCTTGTGTCTTATTAATAACTTGACAAGAGCCAGGCTGATAATGTGAATCACTCAAAGGAGTTTTCCACAATATAAATCTGGAACTGCTCCATTGTGATCTGCTCAGGAAAGGCGAGACATTCAATACAATACTTCAAGATAATTGAGCGATGCGGCAACTTGTACACGCCTACCAAACTTTTGTTTTGAACAATCACGGCAACGGATGAAAAATGTTGTCATCGTAGTCGTAGGTAAAAGCAAAACAATTGGTCGTGGTCGTGAACCAATCGCAGGGCACGTATAGACCAACAACCATTCGCAATCACATTCTCACCCGAGGGCAATTTAGAGTCTTATCTTCAATAAACCAAACATATTCTTGGAATGCAGGAGCAAGTAGTACCGGGAGAAAACTCAGGCCAGTGAAGTGTATAATGAATATGCAGTACATATATTGAAAAGTATACCATTTATTTTTCATTAAGTTAAGATGAGATATTACTCAACAGTGTTTTTTGGATGTTAGTATGTCCATTCCACACTTTTATACAAGTGGAAAGAAGACATATATGTTTTGACAAGTCTAAATGAGACCAAATAAATTCCAACGATGGCAAACTTATGCAATCATTCACTGTGGAAACAATCCTCAATTGCATATTTTTGTCCAAAATCTCGCACTCTAAAAAGAGAATTGTTGAACCAATTTAAGATTACAAATTGAGTTGTTGACCAACTTTAAAAAAGTGAATATATTAAGTTTGATTAATTATGAGTTCATTACATGTAATTTATTCACCTGAATTAAGTTCATCCAAAGTGACTCCAATCCAAAGTATTAAGTTTAATGAACTCACTTTGGACTAGCTTAATTCAATTGTCTGTTACCGATTGAAGTGATTTTTTTAAACTTGGTCAACAATTCAATTTGTAATCTTAAATTGGTTCAACAATTCTCTTTTTAGAGTGTAGTCATGACCTTATATCTATTGCAGCCATCCATTTTCTTGATGGTTTCTCCAGTTCATGGTCACAGAGAAACTTCAAGCCATTCAACGCATGGACTTAACTACAAGACCTGTAGTCGTGAATTCCTTTGAGTGCCCCGTCCTCCCCTGCCTCAAATCAATCACCTTGTTTTTGTTTATGTAACAGGAAAATTGAGTCCCACCTTATCCCCGAAAACAATAACCTTTTTGCTGAGAAGCAACAAAGTTATCGTTTGCTTTGAAACCTCAGTATGTCTCCGCTCTAATTGTCTGCCTCAATAGAGCGCAACTAATTAACTGGCCACAGTATATTGGTGTTCATTAACGTGATGGGTCAAGTCAGTCATAATCTCTTTTAAACGCACTAAAGCTTGAAATTTAAGATTGTATTTCTGTTACACAATACATTTATTTAAGTGATGGCCTTACAAATGAATTAGTCAGTGAACCTAACATCTAGACAGGAACTAAAGTACAACAAAGAGCAGCATACACCCACCTGCCTGCCATCACGTTCACCATCTTTGCCTTTCACGTACATACACACACAGACTCATCACAAATTCTGCCTCATTGCTGCCAGACCTTCGCATCAGTAAGTTTTTATCTTCAATAACTGCTATCTGAGTGTCGCTCCAATGTTCACAACCATATCAAGCATTTTGTTTTTACTCTGTCTGCTTTCGCTTTGTTTTATGTGTCATGTCATTTTCTTGCTTTGATCTATGATCCATCTACTCAAAGAGAAAAGAAAACCGTAGCGGTAGTTGAGCATCTTGAATGCAGCAAAGACAACAAGAACAAGAGGTCATTCGTTGTCAGTCTAATTTGGTCTATTGTGGGACATTCGTATTGTTTTTTTTCAGTGATTCTACCTCAAAGCTGACATATCTGACAGATTTTGAAACATGCATCAAGAGACGTACTTTATGCCGTAAGTTTAACGTGTCAACTAACCTTGCATTGTCAGACAAGGCATCTCTTCAAGAGCACAGTCGCAATAGTTTGCATGACAACCTGACATTTACTTGTGAAACAAGAGAAGGTAAAGATGGCCAAGTGACCCGGCAAGAGTTTTTTTCACCCCCAAGAAATGCATAAATGTGCACGTGGCAAGTTTAGTTGCAGTGCCTGCCTCTTTTTGAAAGATTAGATTATATCGGAAGATTACAAATCCTTTTTTTTCTATTTATATATAGTATTTTTATTAATATAGAGTTTATTTACTGTATTAAGCACATATGTTACATTTGAAAAACCTCACAGCAGACCACCAAACGAAAATCTACAATTTCCAATGTCAAAGCGTACATAGGGTTGCTGATTTTTATGTTTGGTATATTCAAAATAAAATATGTTACATGTATAAGGTTGTTGTTGTTGTTGTTTGTTTGTTTTTGTTTTTTTTTGGGGGGGGGGGTCATTAACATAATTTATTAAATTTTGTAAAAAAAATTATATTTCATCTTTCATCATTAGTTACCACTATTTGTAATAGTTGTTCATAGAAATCCCTAAAAACAGATATGATAGTTATAACTCGAGAACTACAACATAATCATAATAAACCCTTCACCTATTTTGTTCTTACCACTATGAGCAAAGTTGTTTGTGACTGTTTGAAGCAGCAGTAATGGAATATTTCATTGGCTAGCACTTTTTTTCCCTGAACTAGTGACTTACAGAATTTATGTATAATAAATTTCATGCTTGCATCATCAACTGAATGATTTAGGCCAAAAAACACATTCCGTTGCGCCACTAAAATTTAAAAAAAGGATCTTGACAGATGAAAGCCAATTTGGAGTCACCATGCAATGGTATTTAACAAGGGTCAAAAGAAAGGTGGGGAGAGACACAAAAGTCATGTTAATTAAGTCTTTCTTTGTTGCAAGTTGATCTGTATTTCTTTATCCTATTTAATTTTTTGTCTTCTTTTATGTTAATAAGGATTGGGGCGCGCAAAATATTTTCTTCTTGTGGGGGGCGTAAGAAAATAATTGAGAAGTACTGCACAACATCATAATTCATACACTAACTTTTTTAGGTACATAAAGGAATTTGAACTTCGTTGGTAATACAAACAGCACCTACCAAGGCATGTATACACCCTCTTTGATACATTTGAAAGATTTGAGTCGTAGCACTTGTTGTAAAGTTACTTGCATACTGCAGATGATCTCATGTTGTAAGGAGAAGGCCCATTTAAGTTGAAGGACAGAGTAAATGAAATGGAAAAGTTTTGCAAGGGAATTGGAAGACCGGACTGTGCAGACGCTCCCCAACTTACGAACGAGTTACGTTCCGAGCGATCGTTCGTAAGGTGAATTCGTTCGTAAGTTGCTTCAGTGCTATATTTTGTATTATAATTTATGTTTAAAGGCTATATAAGTATATTGAAGGTTTATATAAGTATGTTTAAGGCTTGTACAAGTAACCTGCATTGGTTTGTACTGAAAAAAACTTTTAATAAAATGGAGAGAATACGTACAGTACTGTTTGTTAGAGAGAGAGCGAGAGACACTTAATGGAAGAACACTTAGGAAGAAGTTGAGGGTCGAGGAGAAGAAGATGAGGGTTGATGAGTATCTTCCTTGGAGGATTTACTAGAAACTTGCCGAAAGAAGCGATCCAACGACGATTGCACAGTTTCCTTCTTTTTTTCATCATAAATGATGCGGTAGCACTGTATGGCATCATTCAATTGATTTGCAACCTTTGTGCAACGTTCAATATTTGGGTCTTGCTGCTCGACGAGTGCGATGGCTTTATCGACGAGCGAAAACACTCGGAAAAAGGCGCGCAATACAAAATCTAACTTACAGCATCTCTTTCCGGACATTTTCCGACACACGCGCAGACATGTTCGTATGTACCGTTGTTCGTAACTCGAATGTTCGTAAGTAGGGGAGCGTCTGTACTTTATTTATGGCATGGGGAGAAGTCAAATGGTTACAGAGAATGATAAAAGGTGGACAGATATTCCTGTGAGCAGATCCTCGAGAAAATTCTGTCTACAAATTGGTTTCATGATGAAATATGATACCTCCATGACTGCCTTGGTGTGGTCCCCCAGGCAGGGCAGGCCCTCAGTGGCTCCTACACGCTGCACGGTCCATGGCAGACTCTTCAAGACAGATGCAGCTCTCCTGAAGACAAGGCAGGAACTCTTGAGCTCGTTGAATTCGTAGTTCTCTGCCAGTACTTCAAAAGCATCCTGCAGGAGGAGGACACCAGGACAGGAAAAAAAGGATGGCATCAAGGAGAAAAAGGTGGGACACATTAACTTGCTGGGTATTGATATATAATACACAAACAGTCAAAAATTTACCATTTGGGTCAAAAAGGGGCTGACGCTACTGCTTGGGTTAGTAAATGAAACCAAATTGTTGTCTTAAATAAATAACCCAAAAGCATTTCAAAAAATAGTTTTTGGTTTTCAAAAGGACACACTGTAAAAAATTGTTGGGTTACCAATAACCTAATTTGGGTCAAAACTGGACTGATCCATTACTTTTTTACCTTTTTTGGTGGGTGTTTTTTACAAAGTTGGGTGAATTTAATTATTTTTTGGGGTTGTTTTTTACAAAACGACCCAATTTTGTTGTTTGTCCATAACCCCCAAAAATTGGGTCAAATTGACCAAAGTAGTGACGTACCCCATTTTTTACCCAACTCTTTTTAGAGTGCACACAAAACCCCACTATTGGGTTGTGGATTATTCATTTGACCCAACTGTGGTTGAAATTAATAACCCCAACATTTGGTTCGGCCCCCTTTTGACCTAATTTGGGTTATTAGTGTATTGATTTTATTTATTTTTTTACGGATCTGCAACAGAATAACAATGAGCTTTTAAAGGACCTAGTGTGAAACCACGGAAAAGATCAAGAAAATGTGGTGGGAAAGCATGATCAAGCAAACAAACATGTATCAAATGCTAATTCATATGCGAGATTCTTTCGCTGTACAGAAGGACAGATGGCTTGGATTCTCTTCTGGATTACAGGGCAGAGAGTGGTAGACCATAAGGTAAGCAACGGGACCCAAAAATTACACAATGAAGTCACACAGACATGTTTGCCTTTCAGTTATGTACTTTAAATGACTAGACTTCCTTTTGATACTCATCAGTATGCGGGAACACAATCAACATCACGTTTTCACTTCTTAGTTCTACACAGTTACAAGTGAACTTGATTACGGCTGGCATGCCTGTTTTGTTAAGCTGCGAGTAGAATACTCGATGCTCGCTAAGAGCAACACTATGAGCAATGCTTTCACTTTTAAATGATTCAGTGGTAATATAAGGTAAATTGTTTAGCTATGCTTTATGAAAACTGGCAAGGGTGTCCCTTCAGCAGAAATTTTCAGTTGATAATTTGTCATGACATTAAGTGTAGTATTTCATAGAAGGCTTTTTTTTTTTAAAGAAATGTCACCTAAAGTTTTTTTAATAACAAACTATCAAGCTATTTCCAATTTCAAAACAGGCCCTGGACTTAATGCTCCCCGATTTGACCAGCCAAAAGGAAGACTCCATATTTATGCCTGAAGCCAAACCCTCGTTTGAGGCCGCTGCACCACCCGCTGTCTCGCATAGACACGCAGCCTCGGGTCAGTAAACAGGACACTAGCTCACCCAGGGACGCACTGACCCGCTTAGCGCACCACATGGAGATGGAGCAACTAATTTGCTTGCAAACACACAACTGCACATGCCTCTCTAAACAGCATGCAACACACAGAAGCAGCAAGGGGGGCTGGTGATGAGGGGAGACAGCATGTATGAGTATTGCATCTGTTACAAGTAGTTTGTCAGGAAAGAGTTGGTGGCGCACGATGGTACAACTTTGAGATGTCTACCTTGATTTATTGAGCAATAACCTCTTTCACAAATAGTTATTTTTATTTTTGTAACTTCTACTTTTATTTATTCATTTATGTATGTATACTGTATACATATTTTGTTGTTTTTATTTCCATTAATATTTATTTTTTGTATTTAATTTTTTAAATTAAAATTTAAAATTTAACATTTAAAATTTAAAATTTGTATTTTTTATTTTTTATTTATTTACTTTTAATTTAGGCATTTTTGGTCCTCCATACTCCATAACCCTCAGCTTAAGTGCTAGAAAATGGATGGATGGAGTCAGAGCACAAGTAAAAAAAAATATTTAAAAAAAGAAAAGAAAAGAAAAAAAGAATAGAAAAAAATCATTCAATGCAATGTTTGGATAATACATTTGTTTGTGTGTTTTATTAAAATTATTTTTTTCCTGTTAATGTGGAAGCCATAGTCTTAATAAGCAGTGCGTCTTTAGAATTTACCATTGGGTCTTAAAAAAGCCCAACAAATGAAACAGTTAAACATTAAGAGTAAACAATAAAGCAATCAAAAACTTAACATAACTCTACCTTAACATAAACAAGCACAAACACTCATGAAGCCAGTCTACAAATTTGTGTTATTGTATCAGCTAAATGGAGTCCGCATGGTGTGCAAACAGAACACACTATGGCCCTCATCTTATTAGTGAGGAATTATGGCTCATTGGGGGAACACTGCAGGCACATTGATGCAACATGCCGATTTACCTCCCACTACCACGTATTGTGGCTGTGCCAGCCACCTGCCTCGCTGCATGCGTGCGTACAAAGAAAGTGTGAAAGCAGGTTAGAAACCCCACTGAGAAGTAATTATGCACAATTAAAAGATACAATGGGTTTTATTTATCCTTATGCCATGCATCAGTCACCTACATGAAATGAGTCCACCCCCCAAAAAAAAATGTTATTTATTTTTACTGGAATTTTGTAGTTAATTATATAATTATATAGTCTTGAGTATGAGAAATGTGGGAATTTGTTGATTAATAACATTTCCAAAACAAAAAAAAACAATGACAGATACAATTTCTGATATTAAATGTAAGTATTGGAAGTAAATGTATTCCAAAAGGTGGGTGGTTATAGTTTTTATTATATTTGTATTCATTTTATTTCACTTTTATTTATTCATTTTACTTTAGTGGTCTAATAAAGATCTAATGATGCAAAATAATGTTAGTGGTAGGGGTGTGAATTGCCTAGTACCTGGCGATTCGATTCGTACCAAGATTCATAGGTCGCGATTTGATTCAATACCGATTAATCCCGATACGAATTTATAAATTGACTATTGCGATTTTTTTTTAACTCAAATTTAGAAAATACAAATCAGTAAACTTGTACATGTACATTGTAAGATTTGTATGAAAATGTATTTATTTATCTAAAAATTCAGGATTATAACTGAGCCACTGCATTTAACAAACAGATTGCAGTCTATTTCATGTTTGAACAGCACTGAAATAAAATATTAAGGCTTAATGTTTCATTAATATAACATTCTTTCATGCTTAATGTGTGAATCCTAACCCTAAATAAGACATTTTGTTGAATATTCCCATTAAAAAAATGTATGCTTAAAAATCGATTCGGCCGCATATTGAATTGATTCGACAATTGCGCGCTGTAATATTACCGAATCGATTTTTTCTAACACCCCTAGTTAGTGGTCTAACTAAAGATTTGCATGTGGGCTAATATTACCCCGTCCTGTTCAGATATTTCCAGACTTGTCGAATCGGATTCAAGTGGGTTCTAGCTGGGCCCTGAGGCCACTCATTTGATACTTGTGTCTTGGCTGTGTGCTTCTGATCATTGTTCTGCTGAAAAATGAACTTTCCCCCCGAGGTCACGAGAGAGATCCAGGATGTCTCTAAATTGCTGCATTCATCTTTCCCTCAATCCACAGTAGTCTCCCAGATCCTGCCACTGAATAATATCCCCAAAGCATGATTCTGATACCGCCATTTTGAGTTAAATCTTTGTCTCATCATTTTTTAGTCGTGTCTGTGTCGCGGTCGGCCAACTACAACTGCTGCTGTTCTCGCTCTTGAGCGACAGTGATATTATTTGTTGATTGAGTTACTTATTATAATCGGAAACATACTGTAAATAATTCATATCTTAACATTAGCCAATAATAAAAAAAAAAAATCGGACAAGCTATTTCAATGCGGACGTTCCTAAATGACATCTCTCATGAGGAGGTACAGTGACTGTACATAAGGTTAATGATTTAATTATGGGCAAGAGAAATTGAGTGTGTCTTCTAATTGCATAGTTAATGGAGAGGGGGGTTCAAAACCTGAACATCAGCTCTCCCCATTTGAGAGATGAGTGAGAAGTTAAGGCATATGTGGACATTTATGCATATGTGTGGGTCATTGCCCAAACATTGTGATGATCCATTGTAAACTGTGCCTGATTGGACTTGGTCCAATCACACACTCCAATATGGAGTATGCTCATGAAGACAAAATAAAAATAAATATCACCACAACATATATTGTATACAATGTGCCCCTGCTATTTGCGGGTGATAGGGACTACAAATAGCAAAAATCCTTGAGTAATTAAAAAGCATGTAGGTGATTGATTGATTGATTGATTGATTGATTGATTGATTGAAGGCCATATGCCGTTTTCGAACTGTCACTGAAAGCAACCACACCTCATTTTGATAGCAGATAGATAGAAAAATATTAAACATATATATTTTTAAAAATTTCTCTTATTTTAATAATACAAAAATAAAATAAAAGTCAACTGTAGTACACTCTTCTGGCAATCAACTTCGAAATGAACTTTTATCCCAGTCACAAGTCTAGCCGTGTTTATGTTGTGCATGATGTTTAAATAGTGAATTGGTGGGAGGAAGATTTGTTTGGAAAGTGTAACTCACATTATGGTTGTAGGCTAGCGGGCTAGCTAAAAAGAAGCTACAGCGCGTAGCATGCCGCTGGACTCTCAGCTCAAACTTTCGCTCCGAGTAAGTTCCAGTGAATACCGCTCTTCATTTCCTCCTCCCGTCCGTGAAGCTTTTTCAAACTGCCCGCGTGTGGAGGACACGACTAGTCAGTTCGTTCGTTCCCACCTCCCCAACATGTCGCAACGGTCCCACTCGCGCGTGCGCTCTCTCTCTCTCTCTCTCTCTCTCTCTCTCTCTCTCTTCTCTCTCTCTCTCTCTCTCTCTCTCTCTCTCTCTCTCTCTCTCTCGCTCACTATGTTCTCGGTTCATAATTTCCCTGTTCTTTCAATGCAATTTATGGGGATGTCAGTTTCTCCACCTGCTCCAACCCTCCAATTCATCATTCCTGGTGGGGACTGTCATGTCCATCATCCACTTGGCCAATCTGGCGCCTGAGGGTATGTACATGCCAGCTCTGTGCCACGGGTTTGTGAACATGTCAACTGGTAGACTTCCAGAAGCATTTCATTTTCTGTTTTAACCCATTTTGTGGAGTATACTTTAATGTCCTGGTGATGGGGAGTAAAGCAAGCTAGCTTCAACATTTTCGGGGAAATAAAGTACTCCTACAGGTAGTGAAAATGTCCTTATAGCAGTAATTTTCAAATATTTTTTTGTACACTTCCCCCAAGAGGAAATGAAACGAAAATGAAAATGGATTTTTTTTAATAGGTTTTAGGTGAACTAATGAATACACACTGTTAGACATTATTAACATTTTAATTCTTTATTTCATATATTAACCATGTTGAAATGTTTTATAGATGTGTAAAGTAGGTGAAATAGTGTTGAACTCAGTATAATTTGACCTTAACCTAAGCTGGAACACCTTGTTTGGTCTAAAATTCCTTCTCAGTGTTGCGCACACACATTTTGTTCTTGAGAACAGAATCTGCTTTGAGAGAGCACACACACACACACACTCTGTTTGCGCCATCGCTCACGGCCACTCTAAATCTGATTCAACTTGTTTGTGAGATATTGTTTTGAGAAAAAGTACCCGGAGAGTATATTTTGTCTGGAGATCGGCACGGCTGCAAATTTGTTGTATAACGTGTTTTAAAAGGCGTTTCACTTTCCAAGCTCGATACTATAAGAAGCCCTCTCTCCCAAGGGAGGGGGCACAATGGGCACTCTGAAAATTCCACCTCCTACGTGATGTTCAGGGTTGTCCCGATGTCCGGAGATCTCTGTTTTAATAAATCATCCTTGCAAGGAATTTCTCACAGGAAATCTGTCTTCAATAATTTTTGAACACGCAAAAGAGGACAAATAATTAGCCTCTTTCAATACACACTCGCACGCACGCACACACGCACATACACATTCCCACAAACAAAAAAAAAAAGAAAAAAGGGAGCAATGATTATGACATGTCAAATCGGTAAAATTACCGAATGAACAATACTGAGCTCTCCAGAAAAGAAAAGAAAAGAAAAGAAAAGAAAAGAAAAGAAAAGAAAAGAAAAGAAAAGAAAAGAAAAGAAAAGAAAAGGAGCCCAAATCACAGGTTTCAGCAAAAACCACCTGCAGGCCCCATTTGTGGAAAATAAGCGGCGGTCGACATTGGCTTTGACACGAGCTGCAAGCTTTGTCAAGTACTTCTCTTTCGGGCGATTATATTAAAAAAAATGTACATTGATGTGATAGAACTTTTTTTTTTGCAAATAATTTAAATTAATAGTAGTATTTTTGAATGAATGATTTTTTAGTTCACCACTTATAGATGGCACTAAATCCTACACACTGTCCTTTTAAACAAAATATGTGCGATGGCGCTGAGACATTACTGTTTCTTACTGTCAAAATCTTGTTTTTGTTGTCTGTGCTTGTCCGCCTCTGGCAGGCGAATTGAGAAATCGTAGCCACAGGGGCAAGCGCCGATCCTTCTTGCAATGCAGGCAGTGTGTCCTGTTTACAACAAAAACCAGGCACTCAAAAACAGATAAATGCATGGCATATATTGCTTTCAGATATGTCAGGTACTTGAAAGCTGCTGAGTTGCTAAATGTCTAGATGTGTCTGAGGATAGAGGTATATCTCTGACTAGCAGAGGCGAGCGCTCAAGCTGAATAACATGAAAATGTAACCGTTTGCCTTGGAGAAGTTATTTCATAACCGCATGTCTCCGGGGCAACAGGCTAATGACACTCATCTCACAGTCTGGTGGCATCCAAATCCATTACAGCGCTGAACCCGTGGCATTACAAATCTGCTTGCCATCATCCAATTTGCCTCTTGTAAATTGCCTCTTTCAAACTGTGAAGAAATGGTTCAACATTTGTGAAATATATGTCAAGGGCATAATAAAATAAATTCAGATAATTAGACATCACAAAGAGAATATTGTGTACATCCAATTAGTCTTGGATTTAGTATGAAAACCGGGACCGGAGAAAGAGGCAGTGAGTCAATCCATGCACTGAAAAAGCAAGCATTTAAAAGGTAATGAAAAGAATCCTCTCACCGCTCGGATGAATCTACGTTATACAATTTTGAGCGAAAAGTATTTGAACACTTTAAAAGCAGTAAGCATAAGATTGAGTCATCGTGAGGTTGAATTGCTTAAATGTTCTACATTATATAATAAAAAGAGTTTCTTGGTGCTTTTTTCCCCTCATCTGACGCAGTTTATTAGATACTATAATGCAACCGTGTTATGCAACTGCGCAGGGCAAATGTTATGAAGGTCCCACCTCATTTAGAATTTTGCACCTGCCCCCTCTATGCCTACACACTAGAATACAAAAACCGTATATGCGCCTCAGCGGATCAATTTAAAATATTGCATAGCAATGAAATATACGCTTTCAAATCTACTCCGACTTCCCGTGGCACATTTATGACATAAAATGCACTTTATTTCCACGCTTTCAAGGCCCCTGAGATCCAGCCTATTTGCAGATTTTGTTTCCCCCTATCGCTACTTGATAGCTGCTTGAATGAGTTTATCACTCATGCACAATTGCCGCTGTATGCTACCTTGTTCACTTTGCAGAAGACGTGCATCACAAAACAAGAAGTAGAGAGGGTTTATGGTTACCTGGGGACGTGACTCAATAAATGCCAACGTGGCATCATTAGCGCTGTCATTTAATGACAAGGTTGACTGGAAGAGCGTAACAATGTCCATGTGGCAGTAATAAAGAAGACGAAGGAATTTCAGGATTATTTAGTAGGAAAGTAGAAAAATGTCAGGGTGACAGTCGACACAGGCTTTAGGGAAAAAAATGTAGATAAGTAATAAGTATTTTTTTAAATGGAGTGCACATCTATGGCCCTTTTACCTACACCATATGTTTGCGATTGTACCCATAGTTAACTTGTTGTTAGCCAAACACAGATCCCTGTCTCGTGTATTCATTGCCATCTATTTCCTCATTTCTGACAAAGTGCATGATGATTTGATTACTGCTTGCCTTGCCACAATGAAATGTCATATTTGTACAAGTACGGCTATTGCAGAAATTGTGTGATTTAGTTTAAAAAAAATATACAAATAAAAAAAAGTAGGTTGTGTTAATATGGCATGCTTGTCTGGATCAAGATTTGAAAAAATATTTCTTGCTCAAGTTTTCTGCTTGCGTGTGTGATTTATGACCCAAACCTGAATGAGGTGTCTGTTCTCCACAGCAGCAGGCCTTCCCACTCTCATGCTGTCAGTGAACCAGCTGATGTGCAGCACTTGCATCTTGGAAAGATTCTTCAGGCCGCACCCCTTTAGCCACGCCCACAGGGATGAGGCCCTGCTGTCCTCAGACACCACGTGAGTGATCTCATCGCTGTAAATGAAGATGAATGACTTCAATGCTTTCTTCCATTGTGTGAGTGAAGCTACAGGACAAGTCAAGGTCACAAAAATTGCACTACTTAGAGTGTGTTAAAGATTATTATTATTATTATCATCATCATTATTATTATCATGAAGTATTTTGGTTACATTTGTTTGTTGTTAAATTTGCCTATATAATGTAAAACCACTGCATGGATTTGTAAATTTATGTCATCAAATAAAACTCAAAAAGTCAAAGTGACATGCAAATGAGCAAGAAAGCAAGCCCAGTGCTGAATTGTTTTTGCCAGATTCAGTGCGACTGCGAGCCTAGACGCAAGGACGTATGAAAGTCACAGAGCTTTGATATGGAGAAGTCTCTGTGGTCAACTCTCAGCTGCCCCTGTTCTTTCAGCCAAAACTTCCATTTCCTTCTAAATGAGGAAATTGGGCACGCAATAAAATGAAAATGTCCATAAGTGGTGGCAATATTTGCTCTGTTTTGCCTTAACTGCTAGATTCTGACATAAAATGTCACTGTCAAATGTGTGCTAATATTTTGCAGCATTGTTAATCATTGCAAGCTTCAACCACAATTAAAATTTACATGTGTACTTAATTAAGTGGCCTTTAAAAAGAATCAGTTAATAAAAACTGCAAATTATTATTAATAATAATAATAATAATAATAATAATAATTCAAATCACAGGTTGAGTTGTTCTCTTATTATTATTATTTTTTTAGCTCAAACACTTTTTTATTTTTTAATCTATATATTGACACCTAAAAGCTATTGAAAAACTGACATATCGTCCAACAAATCACGGATTAACATGTAATAATTTGTTTCTTGACCTTGGTGAGCATATTGGGAATAAGGAAAATAAAATACATGTGAGTGCATGTTTCCCACAGAGTCTTACGCTCATTACATCCGACCATATGTTGAGGGCAGGCGCATTCGACTTGTGTAAAACTAGAAATGTGTGCTGTTGCTATCAAACTGCAGCTGATATCAGTTTTGTCAGCTTACAGAATTAACGTCAGTTTGAGGCAGGCACGCTCTATTTCCTGCCGTTGGTTTCAAACTATTGTATCAAGCCGAGTGTAACCGAAGCAGCGTTCAAGCTGTGTTTCTGGGAATGTTGCCATGGCCAAGCTGTCACGCTGCTGGCAGGCACACAGACACACACACACAGTTGTGGTTATACAACACTCATGAGGACTCTTCATTAACAGCGTACACTACATCCATCTTAAATCGATCAATAATAATAATAATTTTGTGTTTGAAACATAGAAAATTAGACAAATTATCAAGGCCCTATTTCCATAGACAGGTAGATGAAAGTTTGTCTGGTCGGTGCTAGATTACACTTTCCTTTCTTTTCTTTGATCCTTCCTCGGGTCTCCTGACAACCTCACAACGCTAGCTGGATTCTGAAGTATTCGGTTTAGGTGAACGGTATGGGATTTTTAATAGGTTTTAGGTGAATTAATGAGTACACACTCGCACGCACACATGCACACATACACCAGCACACATACACCAGCACATGCACATAACCACGCACATTCTCACCCACAAACAAAAAAGAAAAAGAGGGAAAAAAAGAGAGAGAGAGCAATGATGATGACATGTCGAATCGGTAAGATTACAGAATGAACAATACTGAGCTCTCTCTAAAAAAATAAAAAATATTAAATATTAAAAAAATATATCTAACTTAAAAAAAAAAAGAAGACATTATAGCTAATATTAAGAACAAATTACTCATACCAAGCTCAAATGATAGTTTATAGTGACCAGCGGAAGAGCAAGGCTGTGCGGTCGGCGTAAAAGCGGGCACATTTTCATTTTGGTTCCGAGACAAGTCTAAGTCTAGTGTGTTTAAGACAACCTCGCACCTCTCTGAGCGTTTGTCTTGATCATAAAGAGGCATGTGTGCATAATAACGCGTTCAACTAGTGAGAGAATAACAATGAAGGCCCGTCACATCCACAGTTTGCACACAACAATTGATTCATCCTGGCTGGAAACAACTTCATGCAAAAATTCTCTCCTTAAGTGCGACTTGACAGCAAAGTTTTGAGAACGTCATTAAAAAAAACTCCTTCTGTGTTGTTAAAAAAGAAAAGTCGATTTGTACTCTGAAATCCAAAGCCACAGGCAGCCACCCTGCAAGTGACTGTAAGTGTGATTTCAAAGTTACAAGTCTTTGTAGACAGAGAGTATAGAGAGCAAAAAATAGCACGTTTTTCCCAACCTGAGGATGTCATCCACAATAAAGCCTTTTGACCTGGCCAGCTGGGTCAGAAAGTTTCTCCTGCTGGAGCCCATTTTCCTCTCCACTAGGTAGAGTCTGACCTCCTTAAACTTCACCGCATGCCTGGTGACACTGACGCTCGCCGGCTTTGACCGCTTCCTAACACAAGGCCCAATGGCAGCATGGAACATCTTTTTCTGGACTGAGCAAAGTGTTTATGCAGCGTTTGTTCTCATAAGTTCCATCAGAGGGAGAAAAAAAAAAGCAACGGTTCTTGTTGTTGTTTTTTTTCCTGACAGTGTAACAGTTTCTGGTAGACAATAACATTTCTGGCAACAGGTGTTGAAATTTTGGTGTTTACCATAGAAACACCTGCATTGTTGTTTTTTTTCTCCGAAGAGTTTGGCATTTGCCTCAAAGATGCTCTGATAGCTGAAAGAGGAAAAATGCTTTTGACTAAGTTGTGCCTAACAAAACAACTCAAAAGTTTCATAGCAAGTACACTCAACTTGGAATGAGTGGAGCTTCTCTCCAGGGAGTTGCCCAAATTCTGGTCACCTCACACAGCTGTCCTGCCATGTCCAGTTCATTTTGTCACTTGCTCACACATTATGTCCAGCCCAAGTCAGCACCATCTGCTCCACCACTTTAATTAGCTTACTGTTGAAAATTGAGAGTCTTTGTGGAATTTCATCCACAACCTTTGCGCACACAGGTAGCCAAAGTAGACTACATTATGGCAAAAGAAAAAATTATCATAACTCATTAGAAACACTGCAAAAACAAAAACAAAATGAAAAAAATATGAGTTTCTCAGAATTTTTTTCTCATTCTCCCCAAAAAAAAATATCTTGGAAAAATATTTTGCATTAAAAAATTTATCTGGGGTTGGTGAAAGATTCTGGTTGGTAACCCGGTGGGTAGTAGGTGATGTCTGGTCGGTGCTGGATTTCACTTTCCTTTCTTTTCTTTGATCCTTCCTCGGGTCTCCTGAAAACCTCACGACTCTAGCTGGATTGTGAAGTATTCGGTTTAGGTGAACGGTATGGGATTTTTAAATAGGTTTTAGGTGAATTAATGAGTACACACTTGCACGCACACATGCACACACACACAAGCACATGCACATACTCACGCACATTCTCACCCACAAACAAAAAAGAAAAAGAGAAAAAAAAGAGAGAGAGAGCAATGATGATGACATGTCGAATCGGTAAGATTACAGAATGAACAATACTGAGCTCTCTCTAAAAAAAATTAAAAATATTAAATATTAAAGAAAAATATCTAACTTTAAGAAAAAAAGACATTATAGCTAATATTAAGAAAAAAATACTCATAAGAAGCTCAAATAATAGTTTATAGAGACCAGCGGAAGAGCAAGGCTTTTTATTTTTATTTTAAGAGGAAAACCAATTACCGTACACAACTTCTCAATTGAGAAATTAGGGAATGCCAATTAAAGTTTGAACACAGCTCAGTGGCCTAGTCGTAGAGGGTCTACCCTGTGACTGGTTGTGGGTTCAATCCCTGGTTGGGTCATACCAACGACTCTAAAAATGGGACCCATTGCCTCCCTGCTTGACAGTGAGCATTGAGGGTTGGAACCAAATATTATGTTTAAAAATACATATATAGTAATGTAAGTTTTATTTGCTATGTAAAATACCAAGTTAAATTGTCAATTCTCAAATTAAGAAAAAAAATCTTTTTATTTTAAAATAAACATTTCTTACATAACAGAATGTCTTGCTTGTAATAAGCAAATTTTATTAAATCTTTTGGCAAGCCACTTTCACGTAATTTTTTTGTCTCTATGGAGAAAATGTCACGGTGTGTTCAGTATATACAAGATATGTCTGCGCACAATCCACCAAGAATACATGAAGCAAACATGGCGAAGCAGCCCAGAATATGGCAACACACTTTATTAGTGTGGTGACTGGTGAGTGACTTGAATATGATTTTTTATTGAGCGTAGCAAGTTAAAAATGAAAATGACGTCCATTTGGGTAATGACGTTGCGGTTTGTCCACTCCCACATAAACAGGTTATCACAAACGTTTCAGAAACCAGAATTTTGACCTTAACCCGAATATTGACCACATGTAAACATCACTGTGATATCACTGTGATGTAATTATCTACAGCAAAATGTTTTTTAATTGAGAGAGAAAACTACTAACAAACTTTGACTCAACAGTGCTTCCAAAAAATGTTTCTTCACTTTGCTTCAGCTGACTAGACATAATTTATTACACTGCTTTCACTTCACTTTCACTTCTATGGGTTAACAGGTGTCATAGAGCAGAGTTGACTAATTTGACAGTTTACCCCTTCCCCTCAATTACTCAGCAGGGTATGAAAGTGCTTGGCCTCCCGTCAAAATGAGGACCATTACATTTGAATATCACTAAGACAAATGACTTCACTCCCTGTAGCAATGTCTGAAATTGCATTGAACCCAATTTCTCAACTGACTTCATTTTGGCAGCCAAATGTGGACGCCAAATGACATTGTCCAATAATTATTTGGAGACTTCCTACAATTCCAAACCTTTGTCTAGTTGATGCCTTTCGTACATGGCATGGTTTTAGTTCCTGGCCACTGAGATCTCCAGATGGCTTTATTTATTTATTTATTTTTTCTGTACATTGTCAAAGGGTTGTTATGACAAGAACGGGGCAACAGATGAGAGTATAACAGCTTTTATTTAAGGCAGCAAGTGACTGTACAGTATGTGGCAGTTTATATTGGGCTTATTTGTGCATGAAAAAAAAATGGAAAAGAAAAGTGGTCAAAGTGGTATATCTACTTTAATGTTTAATGCACTCACCACAACCTAGTAAAATAATTGATTAGTTATTCAAACAATGATGTAACATTAACTACAGCATTATTTTTGATAATAATGTGTCAGGTTCCATACAGTATAAAATAAATGGCAGGATTCTCAAGACCTTCTAAACCTAATTTGAATTTTCATTAGCTGGGATAATTCTAGTAAGCACCCCCCCCCTCCTCCTCCTACACCCCCACCCCCCAAAAGCCTCCAGTCAGTGCATTAGAACTGCGCAAAAAATGAAGACAATGGTCTGTATTGTGTGCACTTTCTCCCTGATTTGCATGTGCGAGTATTAAGTAAATGAGTAACACTTGCAAAGTTGTTTTCATTAGAGCGATTTCAATTGACGTTATTTAATGCAACAGTAAGCACATGCACGCAATCTTCTCCCATTCTGTTGTACTTAATAACTCAAACACGCTCCTATAGAGTGTCAACAGTATGGAAAGTAAAGGGTCACGGTTGAGCTAAAGCTTATCCCACCTGAAATCAAGTGAGAGGCGGCATACGACATGGACTAACTGCCATACACTTTTCACACTTAAGGACAATTAGAGTCTTCACTTAACCTAAGAAGCCAGTTTTTTGGATGTATCTGGAGAGGGCTTCACTGCTTCACTTGGGCCCCCGGCATGCTTGTAACAGAAAGTCTTCCCACTTCCACAACAGTAAAATACAAAATAAACAATTACAGTGTGCCGACCACTGCCAATTTTTGTGTTCATCTATTGTACATTTGGATTTACATTGCATTGTTCAAGGCATTAAAAATACCTTTATTATGCTGCAATGTGACAACGTGACGTGACGTCATGACAACGGTAAAGAAACATCTGGAATCGGTTATCTTCTGGTCTTTACAACTGGAAGTGTCAGAATCTAGATCAGCTATGCTTCTTCTTTTTTTCCCACACTTCTGTAAAGGAATGCATAGTTTGCAGTAGTGTTTAAATGCATTTTAACCCTGGAGAACCCAAGAACCCTTTTCTTCTTTGGAAAATTATGAATTATACATTAAATGACTGCTATAAGTTCACTGAACACCAAAATATATGTTTTTTCAATTTTAACCCTTGTTTTTTGAACTAGCTCAGAGTTGCTAATTTATCAAAATATATATATAAAACATACTTCTAGGCATTCTGCAACATGATATGAAATAGATTAACAAAAAAAACACAATTTTACCATCTGATGGTTTGCTGAGAAGATGGTTTTGTTTGGATTGATTTCCAACTCAACAAAACAGCATGTTGCCAGCCATCTTGTCACCACCACTCTGGCTCATGTAAGTGCAATATTCATCCACTAGATGGCCCCATGCATGGGTCAGAAGTGGCACTCTGGGCTTTTGAAGTTCAATTTGTAAAAAAAAAAAAAAAAAGGTCTTTGTTATTTGAATAGCAGAATTTATAGGGGCCAAATTTGACCCCGTGAGTTCTCCAGGGTTGGGGAATCCAAGTCCGGAAAGTAAAAACCCTGCCACAGATTGGCTTTAGCCACAGGTACTTCTACTCAACTGGCAGGTAAACAAGCTCATCTCCACCTGTTGGCTGTGTAAATCTAGTGTTTCTTTGGTTTTGTATGTACAAGCATACACAACTTTGTGACAGGGTGGCACTGCTATAAACTATAAAAAAAAAAAAAATACTTATGAAAATGAAAAAGGTGCCAATCCAGATACTTTTACACACATTTTTAATTAATTGAATAAGGACTTGAAAATGAAAGTCAGAGAAATGCACAGTGAGACTCCCTGCTTCCAACCTTGGACGCATCAGTGGAACCTCAGTGTAGGTTTTTGACCGTAAATTGCTGCATTAGTTAAAGATGTGGGAGACTAATAATGAAATGACCTCCCACGGCGCACTTCCCTGTGCTGAAGCTGAGAGCTGTAGCTGCAGGATGTGACAGGTCAGTCTATTACTGTACTTTCAGGGGCACACATACTTCGACTTGGCGTGTCCCTGCTGTGACTGAAATGAACTTGCCGTCCAGAGAGCAGTGTGAGGGTTGGGACCAGAGCCAAGTGGGCTTATTTAAGGGCAAGGTGAGTGATAAGAACAACAATATGAAATATGTTGAGAGTGCTCATGGATGTCAAATAGGCACAGTGACCTATTTCCTATTTCCCTGACTATAAGAGATAAAAAGGTGACAAGATGCTATCGAGTATATGGTTCATTTGGGGGTTAGTTGTAAAAGAAATTGTCAACATTCAAATTGATATACAGTGGTTCACTAACTAACTATTAGACTTTCTGTCATAAAAAATAGAGACCATCCAGCATCATGAAGTGTTAATGTAGACTCTATCGATTTCACTTTGAGGAAGAATGAGGAATTTTAAATTGAATGCACCACATTTGAGCTTCTCTGAGAAGTCCAAAATTAATCAAGCATAAAATTCAACCTCCAAAAAAAAAATCTGTTCAGGAACGTAAGTAAATATGATTTATAATTTAATGTTATTTGACATTTTAATCCAAAACTAATGACTGGCTTTGCTATTTATTTTCCAATTTCTTGGGATTTTGCTAACTCAAGATAACCATAATAATAGCATCAACAGATTTTTTTAAGGGGTTTCTATATATTTTAGTATTAACCGTTACAGATAGATAGATAGATAGATAGATAGATAGATAGATAGATAGATAGATAGATAGATAGATAGATAGATAGATAGATAGATAGATAGATAGATAGATAGATAGATAGATAGATAGATAGATAGATAGATAGATAGATAGATGGATAGGAAAATTATTAAACATATATTTAAAAAAAAAATGCTCTCATTTTAATACAGAAATAAATAAAATAAAAAAGTCGTAGTGCACTCTTCTGGCAATCAACTGCAAAATGAACTTTTATCCCAGTCGCAAGTTTAGCCGTGTATATGTTGTGGATTATGTTTAAATAGTGAATTGGTGGGAGGAAGATTTGTTTGGAAGGTGTAACTCACGTTATGTTTTGTAGGCTAACGGGCTAGCTAGCAGGAAGCTACAGCGCGCAGCATAGATGGATAGATAGATAGATAGATAGATAGATAGATAGATAGATAGATAGATAGATAGATAGATAGATAGATAGATAGATAGATAGATAGATAGATAGATAGATAGATAGATAGATGATAGATAGATAGATAGATAGATAGATAGATAGATAGATAGATAGATAGATAGATAGATAGATAGATAGATAGATAGATAGATAGATAGATAAACAATATGCAGGACTGTGCTGCAACTGCCAACAGACTGAGAATAAGCGGACGGAGACTCACAGTGAGTACCGTAGCTCCAATTTAGTTTGTTTCAACTTGAATATAACGTCCATTATTTGTTCATGTTTTATTCTTCTGAGGGTTAGATCTGTCTTGCGGCTTTTGTCATTCTAATTACTTCCAAAATGGACAAATCCAAGGATTATGCTATTACAGCAGCACAATGATTACATACAATGAGGCTGTTTGTCAAAAATGATTAACAGGCAGTTTGGGATGCTGTACATTCAGTGCAACATTTTGCACTTTTCTTTTCCTAATTACATACAATATTTCAAGCTCAGTTGTTACTGTACCTTGTTCAGTTTTAAATTTAAATGCATTGTATACATGAGCATTCTAAGGTATAGAAAATGAAATATTTAAAGCACTTCGGTTGCATTACTTCTCTTTTTCGACTGGCCATTGTTGTTAATGTTGAACTGGAACTTCTGCTTCCACTTTCCTATAAAAAAGTAATGAGTCTCTCACTATCTTGTCTCTATTGACAACACTGTATGCAATCTTTGATACATCCTCAAGTTAATTTGATTCATATGAGGGAGTCAATATATTCGACACAGCCCTCAGCATGTTACAGTAATGCAGCTCTACTACGCCAATAATTTTAAACATCTCGTGGTGCCTTGATACAACTACACAACCTACGAGTTTTTGTTGCGATACATCATCATCATTTGGCCATTTTACTTTGACTTGCAAGCAAAATTTTGTGATTTGAACTCAATATGGTGACAAAAAGTCAACTCACTTCACAACAAGCAAGAGTTTGCTAGATAGTGAACAATTCTTCAAAAAAGAGGCTTCAACGCCCCCGTTGAAATTTACTGTCAAAATAAACATAAAACAAATACACTTTCACTACGTGTATTTAAAATAATATAAATTTGTCAACATAGGAAAGGCCATATGAGCTATTGAATAACATTTGTGAAGATTTTATAATGCTTTAATTAAGCAGCAAATGTTTTTTGGGTATTTCCATTCATTTCAGAGGGGAAAAAATGATTAGAGATAAAAGTGTATTGAGTTACGAGCATGGTCATTGAACAAGTAAAAAATTTACATAGTGAGAAAGCTGACGAGAGTGATTTTCCAAGAGAATGCCAGAATTCAATAGACTATCATTTGTAGCAAACGCAATATGATTACTCTATTGATAAATGTTAGAGAAAATTGCATGCAATAGCTTTGACCCCTAAAGCAGTTTGAAATGAGGACAAAACATAATTTGTGCCATAATTTGACATTTTCAGCACAGGCCTTCCGCTGATTTGTGCAAGCAAAAAGAAACAAGCAGTCGCCGTGACGATTAGTTTGCTGTGCTGGAATGACCATCCATTAATTTTCTAAGGTGCTTGTACTCATTAGGGTCGCAGGCTGGAGCTGGAACGTTTCCCAGCCAGCTTGGTGAGAGGCAGGGTACCCCAGCCAAGCACGGGGCACATAGACAAACAAGCATCCAAACATTTACAACTATGGACAATTTAGAGTTTTCAGTATAACTACAGTGAATATTTTTAGAAAGTGTACCTGGCGACAACCTAGAGAACAGCCATTGCCAAGATTCAAACCCAGACCTCATCGTTGCGATACACATGCTCACTGTCTACTGAGATAGCATTCTAGTACAAACGAAACATTAAACTTGATATCTCATCAAATATTTAATAGGCTGATGCTTTTATCACTAATATTTATTTCAGCTACCAACATCTCATCATCTAAATTGTGTTATAACAATCTGTTAAACTGAGCTTGTAAACCGGAATATTGCTACCTCCAAAGCAATAGCAAGTTATAGTAGTTACATGGTGCTGAGACTAGCAAAACAGCTATTCTGTTATTGTGTTTCTTCTGCTCGAATAACTTTATAAATCATGAACATTAGGAGATTTTAAATGTACCTCCGCCAGGCACAAAGTTGAGTCTTTTTGTTTAGACTGTTATTAGTTTTATTGCTAATGTGAACGCGATGGCATAATCTGATGTGTTAGTCAACATCATCGCACAATTTATTCGGTTGCTAACATCACAAACGACAATGCAAAGAAGAAGAAAGAGCAGTAGTAGTAAGTAGAAGAGGAAGAAATAAAATACGTCGGCTGGCTTGTAATTACTTTGCGGTTGCTTGTCATTTCTATTGTTGTGAATGACTCACTTTGATCAGATGGGCAGCTGTCATTGGATTCCAATAGTTGTGTGGGTTTCTTTTTGATAAAACATAAATGTTGTACGTGTTATTTTTCCGATGTAGACCCTTAGCATCTGTTTATTTTTTCACTCACATGAATGATGCATTTTTATGGGTTAACCATTACATGCTGTTAAGACAATGGCATGCTTGCATGTGGATTTATAGTAGGATGCAAGGGTTTTACTTATTACATATGTATGAGTGCACATTATTCTCTTGGAACTTCCCATTTGATTCAAGAAATCAAAGGGGAGCAAATAATTTTGGTCACACTAAAATGCACTGCAACCTAAACACCAAAATGGGCACTAAACCAAATAGTTACATTTTAACAACAGTTTAATGCTAACATGTAATGACATCTGCCATAGTCAGGCGATTCATAAATTTGCAGCGATTTTACATTAAAAGCATACCTTCAGAGAGGGGAACAACATCAACTACTGGAGATTAGTTGGGGACCTTCTCTGCTCCTTCTTCTTGTTCTTAATTGCGGAACATCTCCAGCACAGCATGGACACACAGCCCCAAATTTGAACTCTATACTGTAAAAAACTAATAATAATGTTTGTAAATCTAATATAGTGGGGGAGTGAATGATAAACAACGATATACATTAGTGGGAGAACGTTGTATGTTATCCAATTAGCAGCACAGTTGAATGACCAGGACAGCTTCATCATCTTTGCTTGAACATACTGTATCTGTGGCGGTTTTTTTTTACATTTTGAACCTGTTCAACCAATACACCACATTCAACCAAGCCATGTAGGGCTCAAGTAATGGTGATGTGAAATTGAACAACAGCTAAATGGGAAGTAACCTGAAACTTGCAACTGTTTTTAAACACAAACAGAGGACCAAAATGTGTTGAGTGTTTAAATAACAAGTCTCTCAAGTTATTTACCACAGCAAAAATAAAAGAAGCGTTACAATTGCAATTCAGGTACCAGATAAGCTAACAGTTAACCTAACGTTTTCTACTTTTTCCTTTCTTCTACTTTTTCCATCCATCCATTATCCATCCATTATCTACCACTTATCCGGGGTCGGGTCGCGGGGGAAGCAGCATTAGTAAAGAAGCCCAGACTTCCCTCTCCCCAGCCACTTCAACCAGCTCCTCCGACGGGATCCCAAGGCATTCCCAGGTCAGCCGAGAGACAAAGTCCCCCGAGCGTGTCCTGGGTCGTCCCCGGGGCCTCCTGCCGGTGGGACATGCCCTGTACACCTTTCCAAGGAGGCATCCAAGAGGCATTCAAACCAGATGCCCGAGCCACCTCAACTGGTTCTGGAGGAGCAGCAGCTCAACTCTGAATCCCTCCCGGATGACCGAGCTTCTCACCCTATCTCTAAGGGAGCGAATGGCTGGTGATCACGGCTTGAAGAAACCAACAGCGCCACATCATCCGCAAAAAGCAGAGATACAATGTTGAGGCCACCAAACCGGACCCCCTCAACGCCTCAGCTGTGCCTAGAAATTCTGTCCATAAAAAGTTATGAACAGAATCAGTGAAAAAGGACAACCTTGGCGGAGTCCAACCCTCACTGGAAACAAATTTGACTTACTGCCGGCAATGCGAACCAAACTCTGATATCGGTCGTACAAGGACGAAACAGCCCGTAAGGGGCTCGGTACTTCGTACTCCCGAAGCATCCCCCACAGAACCCCAAGGGGGACATGGTTGAATGCCTTCTCCAAGTCCACAAAGTACATGTGGACTGGTTGGGCGAAATCCAGTGCTCCCTCAAGGATCCTGCTGAAGATGTAGAGCTGGTCCACTGTTCCACGGCCGGGACGAAAACCACACTGCTCCTCCGGAATCCCAGATTCGACTTCCCGACGGACCTTCCTCTCCAGCACCCCTGAATAGACTTTACCAGGAGGCTGTGGAGTGTGTGATCCCTCTACAGTTGGAACACACTTTTTTGCTTTATATTTTGCCGAGCAATATGGTTTCTCTGTGACACCTTGCTGCCTCTCACAGGCCAGTCTTGGTACTACAGGTCTTTTTGACCTTTATTTTGTTGTACTTTTTGTATTGGATTGATTTGATCTGTGTGATCAATTTTACCTGCGAAGCATAACAGATGTCTTTTTGGGGGGACTCACTCTTGGTGAAATCCTCATGTGTGTGGTGTGCTGTATTGTATCATCTCGAGTCCACCACACGATATAAGAGCAGTAAGCACGCACAGCTTTTTTTTCCTTGTCATGTGTGATGCTAGTTTTAAAAAATTGGTTGGAATATTAAAGAATGTGTGTACCCTACTTTAGGATCAAAAACACTTACACAAACAGGCAATGGGAACAGAACATTCATAGCGTGGGAACGGACTCACCACAACACAGGCAACTAAATACAATGAGACTAACAACACTAAAGTAAGAAAGAAATTGGAGCTCCAACTTCTCCCTCCCCTCAAAATGCTTCATCATCAGGCCCCTACCTACCTCACTGAACTGCTACACTATCTCTATTTTCGAACATCCATACAAAACAATTCCCTGATCCCTGATCATTTTGCACTTTATCCTTTCTTCTAGAAAAGCAAATTACCCTCTAAGACTATGTGGACTTGTTTTCATCAATCTGAACCATCAGCGCAATTCCCAAAGCATAACTATATCACAAAACTGAAGGAAATGTGAATTGGTAAATGCTTATTGGAGACGATAATGGTTTTGCTCACCATAAAACAGATTATAGTTTTTATTATATTCATACAGATATAAAAAAAAAAAAAGAGAAGTCATGCTTAAAAGAAATGCTCAAGAATGCCGGTGGGGCATCGTTCTAACAGCTGGTGAGTTATTAAGATTTGAAAGTGGCTCTACACAAGGCTTCCAGTGTGCAATACAAAAGAGAGAAAGACTGCAGCTCGAAGAGAAGTTGTGTCTCATTTGAACAAGCACAGACACTCCTATAAATAATTCAACATTGGGACGGTGCCTAAGTATCCACTGGGGTGGATTATTTGATATTTTATTCTGTGTCAGAAGGCTAAGTCTGATTTATACAGACACCTTTTTTCCCCACTGTAGGACGCATGACGATGAAGTGTGGGGTCAAAGTTCACTTTCTTTGAAGGAGGTAAAGCCTTTCATATTAAGCAATCTCACTCTGTGATTTACAAATGATTAAATCACAAGACTCTGCTTTAAAGGGCATTCACTGCTGTGCTTATTTTGGGTGCTGTCTGTTACCTGGAGCTTTGTACATTCACACAAAGGTCACGTGAAGTGCTTTAAAAAGTCTCTATGAGGTGGTCTAGACTATTGTAAATAGATTGTCTTAACATAACATCACCGCTGTTTTGTCTTTTTAATGATATAACTATCCGTTAAATTTTGTTTATATGGCATTTTACTGTCACACACTTCCATAATATTAGGACACATTTAAAACAAAGAGCAAGAGAGAGTGAGAGAGTTGGAGCAAAGAATGACCTGGAGCAATGAATTATGAATGAAGAAGGGAATACATAATTTAGTTGGTATTGTTGCATATTTTATGGTAATCATTTTCCTTTCATTTACGATTGCCTTGCTGCTCAACCGAAATAAAGTTAGACAAAAAAAATTACAACAATCCCCCCCCCCCCCCCATTTATTGTTGATGCTAACGTATCCCTGTGGTTTGGTGGTTTGCGTGTCTGCCTCACAGTCAAAAAGGGTTCAAGTCTCACCGTGAGCCTTTTTGTGTGTAGTTTGCATTTCTCGAGGTACTCTGGCTTCCTCCTATATTCTAAAAACACACATGAGGAGTCAAAATTTTCCGTGGGTGAAAACGTGAGAATACAATAGATGATTTTTTTGAGGAGTTCTATATACAGTATATACAGTAATTATATACTGTATATACAGTAGTTATATGTCACCGAAAGTCAGCCAGATAAGCTCTAGCTCACCCATGACCCTGCATAGGAAAAAAAAAAGGAAAATGGATAAATGGAAGCATGCATGCAGACATCATGTGACAATGCTGCCTTTGTTTTTCACAATTTGATTGACAAATTGTTCATAAATCATGTGTATATTTGGACCACATGGTTTACAATATATAAAAGTCCTGTACAGTCACAGGCACCTTCTCATCGTTATCACAACATTGGTGCTGCAGTGTAAAGCTTAATAAAATATGGAAGTAAATGTGTGCCCCCAGAAATGCCCTAAAGTGACCCCACTATCACCTCTAAATGTTGGATTAAAGAGCAAATTACAATGAAGGCAGAGTGCATTCACAAAATGACAAAATGAAATACTGCCATCCACTGTTTGCAAATAGGCTGGCATGTGCAACATCACCTCTATGAAGACATCTTGTTACTTATCAGATCTTTATACAACTGATCTCTTTTGTTTGAACAGAACATGTCAGATGGCGACATGAGCAAATGCGGCGCGCTCCATCGACCGTAAGTAACAATGATCATACCCTTATCACTCAACTCAGCAACAAATATAAATATATATGTTTTGTAACACTAAGTTTGAGTGAAGGTCTGTTTATTGTCAACTTATAATCATACGGTACAGCATATTTTACAGATGGTTAGAAATTCCGGACATTGCATTTTATTTATTTCCAAGGTTTCCTTAATTCATTGATTAAATAAAAAAAAAAATTGGGTCAACAATTACATTACATTAACTCATTAACTGCCATTGACGGCTATAAACGTCAAAAATTCATTTTAACTATTTCTATTAGTTTAACATTTTTTCCACTTTTGTTGAAAATCTAGATTTTTTTTTATTGTTCATTTAGTGTTGTAGACACAATTTGTGATTAATCGCGAGTTAACTGGTGAAGTCATGCGATTAATTACGATTAAAAACTTTAATCGCCTGACGCCCCAAATTTTTAATAATATATATTTTTTAATTCATTCACTGCTGTTGACGGCTATAAACGTCAAAAATTCATTTGAACTATTTCTATTAGTTTAACATTTTTTCCACTTTTGTTAACAAGAGTATGAAAACCTAGAAAAAAATTTATTGTACATTTAGAACATATAGAATTTTTGATTAATTGTGAGTTAACTAGTGAAATCATGTGATTAATTACAATTAAAAACATTTAATCGCCTCTTGCCCCTAATTTTTAATAATCTTTTTTTTAATGAATTTATGGCATTGAATGAGTTAAAAATGTAAATACAAAGAAAAACAAAGACACACATATGATTAATGAGGCAGATCATTTCCACTTTTATTTCCAATTATTTATTATTTACATCTCCATCTGATGCGCAATCTTTTCTTTGAATCCACCAGTTATTCAGGTGAGCAAAAAATATTTTAACATGTGACTGATTAACATGTTGCCCAGGTATGTTCAATGAACAATAAATAGCGCAGAATTTCTCAATTTCAGCTAAGGTGCAATAGGTAGACCAAGGGAAACAAGATTTTATTTCATTTTTAAAGTAAAATACCTGGAAATGAATTGTGAAATCTTGATCTTGTGTCTCTTTTGATGTCAAACACAAATGTTTTGACACAGCAAAAATAAATAATTTTGCCTCAGTGTTCCAGTAACTACTATTGTAGGTATGTGTTTATACGGTACACACAAACACATACACATATGCCGATAGTCATATACATGCAATACATCAGTCAGCGAGTTCCTTATTCATCTGCCGTAACGCAGAATCATGAATCAATGTTGACTAATTGTGAATCTTAAAAAAAAAACATGTTTCCATCTAAAATGACACCTTCATTCCCACCATGAAATGCTTCCCTTTTTTTTTTTCTGGAAAAAAAAAAGAGGAGCGCAATGATGATGACATGTCAAATCGGTAAAATTACTGAATGAACAATACTGAGCTCTCCAGAATTTTTTTTTTAAAAAAACATGAAATACTTCCTAATATCTCATCGGGTCGGTTGTGTGACAAAAATTAGGACAAATGATGATAAACTAAAAAAAAAAAAATTCACAAAATTGCATTAAACTTAAATTGTTTTCAATGCAAGTCTAAAAAAATACATTGGCTTAGCATGTGCTTATGATCCACCCCCAGATGTGTTCATTGCAATAGTACAAAATGAGTAAATAAGGAAGTGTAATAACAACCATAGCCAACATTAGACGGTCCTAACACATGCACCTGCTGATGCAATGAGTTTTGTTGAAAACTGTGGTCACCCAAATCAACATTTTTGCATGTGTCTTACTTGAAGTGTGCGAGTGACAAGGAGTAGAAAAGAGAAGTGATTCCAACCTCTTGGTGACGAAGGCGTGACTTACTCAAACCTACAATACAATATGACACAAATGACACTTAAATATGTCCAGCTTTGGATTGACTACAATCATGGACATTTTAAATCAACTCACAGCTTCTGCCACAGCAAAGATTCGGTAAGCTCTGTGAATTGTTATTGCCATGTGAACGACGACGTGACTTTTATTTTGACTTTAATAGGAATTCATTCTAGAAATGTGCATCACAGGAATGCCCTGATCAACCCTTTCCGCAGTGATTTTTACGCAGGTTCGCACTGACCAACAAAGTTCATCTGTTTTCCAGGCAGCTTCAAAAGATTGCTCAGGACATTCAGAAGAATGATACCAGCTACCTGAATAAATTTAGAAGGTACATTTCATCTTTTGATATTTACTTTTAACCTTTACATATTGTCTGAAATGGACCCCTCTTGACATTTAACAGCAATAAAAAATACCGTAAATGTCAAATTTTTCTAAAGTGACATTTAAGTCAAATTTACTCCATGTCTACTAAAATAGATTTTAGATTTACCAGTTTCTGTTAAGTCAAAAAAAAATTGTGGCCATGGTGAAAATCTTGAAAATGTGAAACTGTGCATGCCATAAATATATGTTGTTGCAATATTTGAGAGTGCACTTGAAACAGTCCCCAGAACTGTTTCTCTTCCCCTACATTTGCACAGCAAAACATGCCAGAAGGGTCAGGGCAGAATCTTCAAGTCATGTAAATGTGTATTTTTATGAGTCAGTGAGGATGTTTTTTACAGGGGAGTTTGAAACCACATTCGCAGATTCACGCAGAAACATGAACCTGCTTGTCTTTGAAGGGTCATAGGGGAATCTCAAAACAGTTAAAAAGTCAAACAAGGCAAGGCAGGCAAGGTCTGCACCTGCAAAATCAAGAACCTGCAATTTAGTTAAGTATCAATGTACTCGATAAGAAAAATTATGAAATGATAGTCATAATCTCATTAACTCATTCACTGCCATTGACGACTATAGACGTCAAAAATTCATTTTAACTATTTCTATTAATTTAAATTTTTTCCCAGTTTTGTTAACAAGAGTATGAAAACCTAGAATGTTTTTATTTTATTAGAACAGATATAAAATGTGTGACTAATCGTGAGGTAACTAGTGAAGTCATGTGATTAATTACGATTAAAAATTTTAATCGCCTGACACCCCTAATTTTTTATAATCTTTTCTTAAAAAAAAAAAAAAAAATGATTAAACATTTTTAAAAAATAATTTAAATATATATATATATTTTTTTTTTTAAGAAAATATTTTTAAAAAATTAGGGGCATCGGGCAATTTTTTTTATCGTAATTAATCACATGACTTCACTAGTTAACTCACGATTAATCAAAAAATGTATATCTGCTCTAAATGTACAAACAAAATTCTAGGTTTTCATACTATTGTTAACAAAAGTGAAAAAACTGTTAAACTAATAGAAATAGTTCAAATTAATTTATGACGTCTATAGCCGTCAATGGCAGTGAATGACCGATCTGGCATTTTTATAAAACAGGAAAAATACTCTTTCTTTATTCTCTGAAACTTTGATTCAGGGTTAATCTGCTTTTGATTAATGTTGGACACTATATTAATAGATTTTGGAAAGAGCTTCAGTTCATTATTTGATATAGACAGTAATTATGAGGATATTTTTAGCCCGGGTCAAAATTGACCCAGAACATACTACACATACGTACATAGAGCCATTGTACGACTACAAAAACAATTAACTGTGCATTGTTCATTACAATGGCAGATTGCAAACATCTTAAAATGAATCTGTAAGTTGGTGAAAAATGTTTCTGCTTTCACAGTAATTTCCATAGGACGGCCTATGAAGCCAAAAATATCTCAAACAGCTGGCCTCGGTCTCACTTACTCTTTCTGATGTGACTCCCCTTAAGGATACAGACCGAACCCATTTAGGTTTCTGCGCAATTCGAAACTGTCTCCCTCTTTTAACACTTTTATAAGTAATCACCTTTTGTTCAGTAAGATTGCATCTCAATCGCATTCATGTTTTATATTAAGGCATATAAATCAAAACATCTTGTGAACCCACCACCTGCTCACATAGAAAGAAGACAAAATGCAAACAGGCAGACCTTTGAGGCTGATTGCTGAAGTAGTCAACAGTTTTGTCCAAAAAAGACATCTGCAGACAGTACACTTGAGTAAGGCAACCCCCCCCCCCCCCCCCCCAAACCACAGGGGTACCCCCAGAGATGGGTAGAGCAGCCAAAACGTGTACTCAAGTAGGACTTCTGTTACTTTAGAATAATAGGACACATGTCAAAGTAAAAAGTAGTCATCAAAATAATTTCTTGAGTAAATAAGTATTTAGTGAAAATACTCTTATCTTTCCATGTGACAGACTGAAAAGCAAACCAGTTCCAGAGGTACCTTTGAGAGACTACGGAGGTAAGATCTCACCTGAATGAATGAAACATGCAATGGAAAAAGGCAAACTGAGGCAGAGCAGGCCCACCGCCACTCATGAAAGGTTTTTATTGTCATTAAAGGGGAAGTCAGCCCAAAAGAATGCAAAATCAATCAATCAAAAAAAAAAAAATAAAATAAAAAATAATAATAATAAATAAATAAATAAAAAAGAATTCAAAATCCACACAGGGGAGTGCCCATTTTGGCACTTGCTATCAACTAAAAATGACATCATAGTTGCTCGTGGCTCAGGTAACAACCAATCACGCCTCACCTATTTTCTGAGTTTGGTCATGTGACGTTTACAAGCTGCGTCGCGATCGGTTGTTACTTGAGTCCTGAGCAACGGAAATGTCATTTTCATTCGACAGCAAATGGCAAAATGGCCGCCATCTGAGATGGATAAAAACAAGTGGATTTTGCTGCTTAATTCGTATTCCACAAATGCAATATTAATCAGAATATCATGTTTACACCAGTGGGGCTGCATAAAACATATTATTAATGTCACAACATTTTGGGGTTGCGTTCCCTTTTAAAGAAAATGATTCTAGTGTCCAAACCTTTCTTTTCTAATGCTAGGGTTAAAGTCAATGACTAATAATTTCATTTTCATTTGAGACAATTTTGTAGATCGTCTTACCATTAATATTTTTACCAACCACTCCAATCCACCAAACTTTAAAATGTACCTGAAGGTAATTTCACGATCAGTTTTTTTTTTTTTTTTGGGAATAGAAACAATTAGCAGCAAGGTGGCTCACTGGTTAGCACGTCCGCCTCCCAGTGCAGAGGACGTGAGATCGAGTCCGGGCTTCGGCCTTCCTGGGTGGAGTTTGCATGTTCTCCCCGTGCTTACGTGGGTTTTCACCGGGTACTCCGGTTTCCTCCCACATTCCAAAAAAACATGCATGACAGGTTAATTGAATTCTCCAAATTGTCCCTAGATGTGAATGTGAGTGTGGTTGTTTGTCTCTGTGTGCCCTGCGATTGGCTGGCAACCAGTTCAGGGTGTACCCCGCCTATTGCCCGAAGCCAGCTGGGATAGGCTCCAGCACCCCCATGACCCTTGTGAGGAAAAGCGGCCAAGAAAATGGATGGATGGATGGATAGAAACAATTAAATTCAATAGTATAAGGACTCACGGGCACAGATTGCCTCAAAGTCGAGTCTCAGCTCAGGCTATGTGGAGTTTGGATGTTCTTCATAATTGAAGAATCAACATTTTGTGTGAATGACCGTTTGTCTATATGAGCCCTGTGACTGAATGCCTCTCGTCCAAAGTCGACTAAGATATTGAGGGCAGATAGATGGATATAAAACAGATAATTCTGTATTTAAATTCAGGCCAGTCCTATTTTACTGTTTCATTAATAGAAACACAAGACTAAGACTAAGTTCACCATGAAGAGTTTATAATTAAAGTTTTCCTCGTTTCAGATGACGACATGGTGGGTGCAGAAGATATGTCTGATTCAGAATATGTAAGTTTGAGGAAAATATGGTGACATTTTTGTACAATTCTGTAACAAAGTGGCGTACCTTTTATTGTATATGTTGTCCCCAGGACAATGAGATGTACGACAATCCACAAGAGCACGATATCAGCTATGAGCCTCCTCCCAGCCACAAAGTCTTTAGCAGAACCTCGTCTTCATTCTTCCTGACGGGGGCCTATATTGGTCAGTATACCAATATATATACAATATTTTAATTGTGTTAATACATTCAAAATTCAAACATGATATGATTGATTTTTTATCACTTTTGATAGTTCTCTGTTTTTAGTATACGTCATCACTCTAATACAGCAAGTTGAGTCAGGTGCTTTTGTTTGGCGTTTTTAAATAGAAACACTAACAAACTAGCACCTCGGGGGGATTCAGACGAAAGTATTATGCAAATGCTGACGCTTTGCTTCTCCATTACAGATAGATGCCATAATGGGCCAAAACTGGAACACAGAGCGGCGTTCAAACGAGGCAAAGAATCACGACAAGTGGCCCTAGAACCCGCGGACAGTAATGACGTAAGATGAAGTTCAAGACACAAGCATTGATATATTTCTGCTTGTCAATTCAAACTATCTCATAGATGAGCATGTTTATAAACAATTTCTGTTTATGTGTGTTGTCTTTGCGGCTATACAGGAAGACTACATCAGTCCAGTTGGCAGTGACGAAGATGACAACTACATAGAACCTGCGGACGACCCGACTCCTAGTAAGCTACACCTCAGAACAAAAGCATAAATGTGAAACTTTAGAAAAAGGAAAAATAATATTCAAGAAATACAATCCTAAATTTAAAATAATTTTTCATTTTATTTTATTTATTTTTTTAATTTGCCGCCTTCTTTTTTTTTCAGATTTGTATGAAGTTCCAGACCCAGAGGTAGGCTTTTTCAAAGTGTGTGTGTTTGCAACAACAATTACAATTTATTCTTTAAATATACTTACCGGATCTTTTCAGGATAGGATGTTGGGCCATGTTTCAGCAAACAGGTAAACTTATATAAACTCTATTCTTACCTATTACTTTATTTAAAGTAATAGGTTTTGAGTGTGAAATTAGACATTACGTACCAAAATTAAATGAAAAAGAGAAACATAAAAGCTCAAATCACTATTCTGACCTTGTTTTCAGAGCAAAAATGAGGAGATCACCCTTTGCTGTAAGTGTTTAACAAATGCGCAAGCGCTCTAAAAATATACATTATGCTGTATTTGAGGCTTATTTATTTTATTGTTTGTGTATATGTGTGTGTGATCCTCCAGGAGCATCAGGCCAAAAGTGACTCATATGAAGTGTGGGATCATGATGACAGTGGGTATCAAATGGAAGAAACACTCATAAGAGTGAGTTGTAGTTAGCACGTTGCGCCACCTAGTGGATGGCTTGTGTTACAACAAAATTACATAGATGCATAACTGTTTTTCTAAAGCAAGCAATGTTCTCATTGAGAGATCGTGTCAACTTAATGTGGTTTCCTTTCATGTCAACCTTCCAGTGCCACCCAAACTTTTGCCAAGAGGGTAGGCAACACACACACACACACACACACACACTACGACTATCTTTACATTACATTCTAATGACAGTCCAGTGACGGGAGACTTTTAATTTTATTAGGTCACCAAACCCTGCCTTAAGACCGGTAGGTTCAGTCAATCAATACTTTACATTGCTTTTGAGATTTCTTGACTGTGCATTTTGTTGTCTGTTTCTTGAAAGTACATGTATGTGTCTTGTTATAGGCACAAGATGTAATGCAGAGGGACGTGGAGCGTAAGTATTTGTATTTGGTCCGGGGTCAGGACAATTTTTCAAGGTATCACTGTGAGGTGTTTATATCTTACTATATAAATATCTCAAAATAAAGAGCAATGTGTGAGCCGATTCTTGTATATAGATATCAGAAATACAAAGGCAACTCCGAAGCGTTGTTGTTGTTTTTTGTATGATGAATGCTACCAGTAGTGGCAAAAAAAAAAAAAACCATAGAAATTGAACTTTATGCAACCATAAACAAACTGCTCAGCATAATAGCCTTATAAAAATCTAAATAGCACGTAGATGTCAGCCAGCCTCACAAAACACATTGTGTTTAAATTCGGATGTTCTATTTGGATATTACAATCTGACAGTACTATGTGGATAATTGCAGGCCGAACACCACCGATGATTCACCCTGATCGTAAACCACATCCTCCAAAATGCCTGACTCTGGACATGAAACGGCCAAAGTAAGTCGCATGTCGTATTTTGAGTGCAACACCAGTGAGCAAAAATTACTGTCATTCTAGTTTATTCGTTGTGACCTGCTATTTGTCTTTACTCTCTTACAGGATACCTCTTCCAAATGTTTCCTACCTCAGTAAGTAACTCAAGGAGTTGGTGCCTTACAACGAGAGCATACGTTACCATTTTTATGATCTTATTTTCCCTGGCACTAATGTTGTCTTTGTGTAACAGAACAAACTGACAGTGACTATGTTGGAAACGGGGCCACAGGCCAAGACAAGGTTGTCTTCTAAGAATTGAAAATACACTAAACTGGATCATTTCAATCTTGCTATTGACTGATTGTTGATTTTCTTCATTTACAGGATGTAGAAATCTATGAGAAACCATGGTTTGCTGGGGAATGTGATCGCAAGACCGCAGAGCAGCTGTTGTTTCACACAAATAAAGTACGGCTTAACTTGTATTACTTAGACATTGACACTTGCCTGACACTGTGCTGCTTTCTGCTTCAGGACGGGGCCTTCATGGTGAGGAAAAGTTCCGGACAGGACACAAATCAGCCCTATACATTGGTAGTGTATTATAAAGGTAGAGTGTACAACATCCCGATCCGGTTTACACACAGAAGACAGCTGTACGCGCTGGGGAGGGAGAAGAAAGGAGAAGAGGTACATCTAACATTTTGTGTATTTGATTGAAAGTGGCATTTGATCAACCAACATTATTTTAAATAGTGCTGACACTGAATATTTTTGACGTTATTGTAATATTTCTTGCTTGTATGAAACATCAATGATGAGACAGACAATGATGTGCTCACAGCGGCTTGCTTGTTTGATTGTTTCATCTGGTTCCCCCTTTTACGTGTACGTAACTGAAACTCGCTGTAATGTCAGACCTTTGCCACTAAGGGGTGCTAATACACAGCAAAACATTTGTGAAATGTTGGTTGACTATACGCAAATATTAGTACGTAATTACGATTTGTTTCATCAACATTTTCAAGCCGATTACTTTTTAATTCAAAATTAGGACAAGCGGTGCGTAAAATAGATTGATTGTTTCATCTGGTTCCCCCTTTTACGTGTACGTAACTGAAACTCGCTGTAATGTCAGACCTTTGCCACTAAGAGGCGCTAATACACAGCAAAACATTTGTGAAATGTTGGTTGACTATATGCAAACATTAGTTATTACGATTTGTTTCATCAAAATGTTCAAGCCGATTACTTTTTAATTCAAAATTAGGACACGCGGTGTGTAAAATAGATTGAAAGTTTTAATACGTAAAAGATTTTTCTCCTAGTAAAAAGCAATGAATGTGACCCAGCAGTACACCAAGTGGGGCAAGACAAATACATTTGTCAAAGAATCCAATCCTGACATGTTAAATATTATTGCTTTAAAAATGTGACATTGCATAACCAAATGTCTCATCAGTCAGGAATCGCTTAAACTGATTTTTCCCTTACAGTATTTCCACAGCGTCGCTCACATCATCGAGAACCACCAGAAGAGCCCTCTGGTGTTGATCGACAGCAAAAGCAACAGCAAGGATGCTGCCAGGCTGCGTTTTCCTATGAAACCAAGCACATCTGTACATCACCGCCGCACTTCTCATGCATTCTCCAGTCTGTAATGCCCACCGGCTCGGCATGTGGCGCTAAATGATCATCAGACTCAGAAGACTTTCGACATGTTTATTGAGATGCTTTGCAGTGCTCACGCAGTATTCAAATTAACGAAAAGGCTGAGACAGTGTAGCTATATTAGGATGAAGCAGGATTTCTTTTTAGACGGCAACTTGCAAGTTGCGTTTTTGTTTTAAATAAAAGCAAAAGCAATACATAGACACACGACTTGCATTTATTCTCTGATCAACAAATAAGCTCATGCAGATTGGTTGCATAACAAAATGAATCAAGGCACTTAATGGAAAATATTCTTACAGTACCACGAGCTTTACTATGTACACTTAGAAACCTCTCGTCTGAACTGAAGGTTTGCTATTTACAGTGAGTCAGACAGGGACGGTCCTGGAATGACAGAAACACACACACAAAAAAAGTTCCTGTGCTGTCAATACTGAGATCTCATGGCTGCTATAGAAAATGTTTTGCCACAGGAGGACACCGGTTAAGATTGTTGTCGGCTTAGGGTGAGGTAAAGGAAATCAAAATCCTCCTTTAATAATAGTGCAAGTAAAAAAACTAGATTATAATTTTCAAGTCAAACAAAAGTAAACTACATTGAAAAATAACACAACCAGTCTAAGTCAGATTTAGAATAAAAAAAAAACTACTCATCATTCGCTGACATAAAACATCATTTTAGGTATAAAAAAAAAAATGTAGCGCATTAAAGAAGATCTGCTCCAGCTAATTGCATGCATGAAAATATATCTGTCACAGAAAATATGAGATTTTAATGCTATTTGGAATTTACAAAACATGTACAAGAATCATTTCATCGGCCCAAAAATGAAATGTATACATTAGAGTCATAAATAAATGTTGAATAAAACAGCTTATTATTGTTTTTGTTTTTTTTTAAACAATAGTTTTTGGTATATATGACTAACATGGGTCTCAGCATCTCATTCCAAAAACATAAATATGTTAGTTGCAGCCTACCCGTACATACAACTTAGACTATGTGGCAATACACATGTACAGTGTTTTCTAAAATGTGACAGTGATTTTAAATAAAGCAACAGGGGACTAAATATTAAATGAACCCCTTCATGAAGTTTTTGAAGGAACTTCTGAAACTGGACCAGGCAAAGATAAGGGTAGGTAACATTACTCTGAGCTTGTCCAGGATGTGCAACAATATTTATTTAAGACTTTGAAAACTGATTGTCACTGCTTCAATGATTGTTTTTGCTGTATTGCCGTCATCTTCCAGACGCATTTTGTGTTCCAGTGTATGCAACATTTAAAAGTTTTCACAGTTTGGCCTTCCAGTCCATCAGGTGCCTCTTCCGGTGGACCATCCACACCTCTTGCTTTTCAAAGGACCTGCCACAAAACCAGCAACTGAATTTCTTTGCCACTTTCCTGTTAGGTGAAACTGCCCCGACCACCTCGTACTTTTTCCTGCTCAGTCTCCGCAGCTTAAGCTTCAAAACAAACCTTTCCTGGACCAAATTCTCCCCTTGCCACGGTGGTTGGGTCTGAGCGTCCATATAATGGTTTGTCTCGTGGGTCCCGTTGGTCACAGCTGAAAGCGCATTCAGAGTCCTTTGTGACAAGACGACCTTCTGCACCTCTCCTCTGTAACGGCTGACCACGTTCATGATCCTGGCCACCTCGGGGATGTCTGCATCCGGGTGATTGAGAACCACAACAGGCTGGTCCCTCACCGGACGCTTTATCAACTGAGAGGGATTCATGGCCATTAATTTCAAGGTTCTTCGCAGGCTTTTTGCAGCCGGCTGCCGGCAGGGTACAAATGCTGGCCGTGATTCACGTGGGATGGCTTTCTCCAGAGACGGATCGGCATTGCGGAGATGGTCCGGAGATACCACTATACGATGGTCACTCTGTTCAAGCCTTGTTCCTCCTGAGTTGGTAACACCTGTGAGATTAAAAAATGACACTCATTGAGAAATATGGACACTTTTTCCCCCCCATATAAAATGATCCAAAAATCATCCCAGCGTACTATACACTGACTCATTAAAATAAAATATATAACATTTTAGAAACATTTACCAGTACCTAGATGTTATAGAAAAAGGTGGACTCCCATTCCAACATTATATTTAATGTTACAAATTAAATTTATGTCATTAACTCATTCACTGCTATTGACAGCTATAGACATCAAAAATTCATTTGAACTATTTCTATTAGTTTATTTTTTTCCATTTTTGCTAACACGAGTATGAAAACCCCAAAAAATAATTTTACATTTAGAACAGACATAAAATTTGTGATTAATCGTGAGTTAACTAGCGAAGTCATGCAACTAATTACGATAACAAATTTTAATCGCCTGACGCCCCTAATTTTATAATAAGTTCTTTTTTTTTTTATAATCTTTTTTTTTATTTAGAAAAGATGATTAAAAATTAGGGGCAAGTACTATTTTTAACTCACGATTAAATCACAAATTTTATATCTGTTCTAATACAACATATTAAAAAAAAACACTAGGTTTTCATACTCTTGTTAACAAAAGTGGGAAAAAATATTAAACTAATAGAAATAGTTCAAATGAATTTTTGACGTCTATAGCCGTCAATGGCAGTGAATGAGTCAAGTATCTTCTTTCCAAAAATTGTTTGTGTGTATAAACCTGAGCAAAACTAGTCAAGCTAAAAGCAGCAACAATTGTTCATACTATCCATGACTGAACACACAGCCAGTGGTGAGGCCAACTTCAAAATAAATATATAACATAACATATGCAGTAATACAATGACATTAGTAACACAACGTCGTCCTGAAATAAGTCAAATTGCTAATTAAGGACGCTTACATTTTTTTTAATGACGCTGACATTGTATTAGACGTCACCTGTTACCAGCATTCAGCGCCGACTCCATCGTTAGTGGCTAGCTGCTAGCTGGCCTCTGGCCTCAACCGCGGTCTTCGAGTAGCCCTAGCCAGCCTGTTTTCCATGTGTCCCTCAGCCAACACAGGTGTTTCAAACAATCAGCTAATTAGCAAGTCCTGCACGAAGCCCGATAATGATCCTCAGCTGTGTTGGCTGACGGAGACATGGAAAAACAGGCTGGGTGCGTTGGGTACTCAAGGACCGGGATTGAGAACCACTGCTCTAAGCATGCAAGACGGCAAGAACCATCAGATGACTTTTCAAAGGCACAAAAAATGAGTGCACACATTGATGCTGACAGCCTGACACCGTTGTCGTTCATACTGATTAATTTTTAAAATCACCAAATGTGCCGTTGAAGCCAGCAAAATTGCTACTGTCATCACTTGATTTCAATGGTCAAAATCTATTGGGAGAGATTTATCCATAGTCTCTTGGGGGAATAAATAATAATAATAATAATAAGAAGAAGACGATTAGGCAATATTAGAAGTTAACAACAAGCTTGTTTCACTTTTATTAGAGAACAAGAAGCCCCAAATGATATCTCCAAATCAATTGTCAAAAATAACAACAGCTCTAAAACTAGAGCCAATTAAAGGAAATTTATGTCATTTTTGTACTCAGCAGCCCTGTTGAGCCGCATTTTGTAATAAAGGTGCATTTTGTAATAAACGTCCAAAATGTAATAACTTTTTCATTTCATTTTGTAATAAAGCCGCATTTTGTAATAAACTACCGCATTTTGTAATAAACTGCCCCAACGCATTTTGTAATAAATTTTGCCGCATTATGTAATAAGTTATTACATTTTGGACGTTTATTACAAAATGCACCATTATTACAAAATGCGGCTAAACAAGCCCAGAATTACTCAAATCATTAAAAGTGAAAACAAGCTTGTTGTTAACTTCTTGTTGAAAACAAGCTTGTTGTTAACTTCTAATATTGCCTAATCGTCTTCTTTTGACGATTAGGCAATATTAGAAGTTAACAACACGCTTGTTTGACTTTTATTAGAGAACAACAAGCCCCAAATGATATCTCCAAATCAATTGTCAAAAACAACAACAGCTCTAAAACTAGAGCCAATTAAAGGAAATTTATGTCATTTTTGTACTCAGCAGCCCTGTTGAGCCGCATTTTGTAATAAAGGTGCATTTTGTAATAAACGTCCAAAATGTAATAACTTTTTCATTTCATTTTGTAATAAAGCCGCATTTTGTAATAAACTACCGCATTTTGTAATAAACTGCCCCAACGCATTTTGTAATAAATTTTGCCGCATTATGTAATAAGTTATTACATTTTGGACGTTTATTACAAAATGCGGCTAAACAAGCCCAGAATTACTCAAATCATTAAAAGTGAAAACAAGCTTGTTGTTAACTTCTAATATTGCCTAATCGTCTTCTTTTGACGATTAGGCAATATTAGAAGTTAACAACAAGCTTGTTTCACTTTTATTAGAGAACAACAAGCCCCAAATGATATCTCCAAATAAATTGTCAAAAACAACAACAGCTCTAAAACTAGAGCCAATTAAAGGAAATTTATGTCATTTTTGTACTCAGCAGCCCTGTTGAGCCGCATTTTGTAATAAAGGTGCATTTTGTAATAAACGTCCAAAATGTAATAACTTTTTCATTTCATTTTGTAATAAAGCCGCATTTTGTAATAAACTACCGCATTTTGTAATAAACTGCCCCAACGCATTTTGTAATAAATTTTGCCGCATTATGTAATAAGTTATTACATTTTGGACGTTTATTACAAAATGCGGCTAAACAAGCCCAGAATTACTCAAATCATTAAAAGTGAAAACAAGCTTGTTGTTAACTTCTAATATTGCCTAATCGTCTTCTTTTGACGATTAGGCAATATTAGAAGTTAACAACAAGCTTGTTTCACTTTTATTAGAGAACAACAAGCCCCAAATGATATCTCCAAATAAATTGTCAAAAACAACAACAGCTCTAAAACTAGAGCCAATTAAAGGAAATTTATGTCATTTTTGTACTCAGCAGCCCTGTTGAGCCGCATTTTGTAATAAAGGTGCATTTTGTAATAAACGTCCAAAATGTAATAACTTTTTCATTTCATTTTGTAATAAAGCCGCATTTTGTAATAAACTACCGCATTTTGTAATAAACTGCCCCAACGCATTTTGTAATAAATTTTGCCGCATTATGTAATAAGTTATTACATTTTGGACGTTTATTACAAAATGCGGCTAAACAAGCCCAGAATTACTCAAATCATTAAAAGTGAAAACAAGCGTGTTGTTAACTTCTAATATTGCCTAATCGTCTTCTTTTGACGATTAGGCAATATTAGAAGTATAACAACAGCTCTAAAACTAGAGCCAATTAAAGGAAATTGATGTCATTTTTGTACTCAGCAGCCCAGAATTACTCAAATCATTAAAATGTCCTTGGCACTCCAAAAAAAAATGTTGGCTGAGAAAAAGGATGTTTTTTTGGGGGGATTGAGGTTTGTATTATACACGTGATTTTACGGTAAATGCAAAGTCAAAGATATAACAGAGGGTTAAACCCTTAGCCATTTTAACTCTATAGGGACTATAATTTGCAGGCTTACCCTGTGGTGTAATAGCACGTTGGGAAAGAGGGGGCGACCCGCTGCGGCTGCTTTGAGTGGCTCCATCAACAGCTGACACGCTGCAATCAAGGAAAGCGCTGGAGGAGGGACGCTGCGAGTCCTCGGGACATTCTTCCACTGCGGTCTTTGTTGAATTTGACAGGATGCTCTTGTCGAGGAGAACCGTCTCCAAGGAGTGCAGCGATTTATTTGCGTCATCAAGTTTTCTTTCAGGTGGCAAAAGCAAATCTTCAAATACAACGGGCCGGTCTTTGAGAACTTTTCCCGGCCCGGCTGGCTTTGCAGCGCAATGTGGAGGAAGTTCTGCCGCTGACGGTGCATGCGCCGATGAAACGGCTTCGTCTTGTTGATCAGTCGCCGGTACGGAGACCTGCGCCATTTTGTCGGGATTTGGTAGTTTGTACGGCTCCTCCACTGGAAGACTGTCGATTGTAAGTAAAGGGCTTTGTGACACCCATTGCCTCTCTTTGATCGGATTTTTCTTTAACACAATCTTTAAGGCTAATTCAGAGGTTACTTTTTTTTTCACCTTTTTAGATCTGGACTTTCTTTTCCGTCTTCTTCTCACCGTGTTATTTTTTGGTTTGTCCTTATAAACGTGTTTCTGCTCTTGGCTCGCAGTTGTGACCGTCGGCTCGCCTGGATTATTAATTCCATCCAAACTGAGTTGCACATCTTCGGGCCTTATATTTCCCCCATTATTTAAGTTAGTTTTTAATTCGTGGTTCTCACCATTTTCCAGGATCTGGACGCACTCTGGTGGTTCATTGTGGGTGGAAGTCAAAGCATGTTTACTCAGTTTTGTTTCATTCTCAAGGCAATGTGGGTCATCGTTCAAAATGACTTGACCTCCCTTTTGGGCAAGGTCGTAATGAGCATCCCCAGCAGGGTTTTCAGAGGTGAGACTTTCTTTTTCTGTCTTTTCCATCATCTTCAGCCTTTTGGCATAGGTAGCACCATTCTGAGCCAAAGTAATCTTGTTCTGGACCGTGAGGACGGTGAGATCCTCGGAATTCTCCGACTTGGGATGGACGTTGATGTCTTGAGGAACGTTAGACAGGACCGATTTGAGAGCCTTGGTCCATTTCTGGTCACCTTTTTCCCCCGCGACGGATTTCATTAAAAACTGCTGCGTCTTCTCTAGTGTCGTTTGGGGATCCGACAAATGGCAGTATTTATCTAGGAAGTCTCGACCAGGAAGAGAAAGGCAGTCTTGTGTCAACCAGCACATTTCCCTCACTGTGCTCCTCGTCAACCTGGGCTTAAATTGACTGTTAGATTTCCTTGCTATGGAGCGGATTTCCTTCTTTTTCGGCTTACCTTGCTGGTGATTATGGTTTGCATTCATGTGCTTCGCAAGCAGCCACTTCTGAGAGGCCTGGTAGGTACAATGAGGACAACATAAAGTTTGATTTGCTGTTATGGACCCAAACTGATTGTCCTTGTGAACTTCAATCGCATTTGCTCTTTGGAGGCCGAGATGATGTATACACAAATGCTCTAAAAACGCAGTCACGTCGCCGGTGGAGAACGTCTGACACTTTTCGCATGAGTATTTGCCGTTTTGGCAGTGACATGCCGTGAGATGCGCGCTCAGTTCGGACCACGTGCGTTTCACGTCGTCGTTGCAAACGCTGCAGCTAGAAAACGTGTCCTTGTGGCTTAGTAGATGAACCTTAAGGTAGGAGAAGTCGCGTGCGTCGAAAGGACATATATGACAAGAAAATACGGGTGAGCTCCCTCGGTGCTTTTCCTCAAAATGTCTCATCAAGTCTTTGGGAACATATTCCAGATTGTCCGTGCATTGGCTGCATGTAAACCTGAGTGAATCTATAGGCCGACTACGGTTTGTCCAGCGTTCGCTCTGTTGCGCCTCCGAGTGGGGCTTCTTCGACGAAGGCCACTCCGCGCTTCGCTTGCGTTTCTCTGGTATCTTCTTTGGTCCATTTTTAGCTTCGCGTTGCATAGTTGGAAGCTGAGCTGCACGTTTCCTTCGGTGGAGTCGTTTGTGCCAAACTCGATTCTTCTTGCGTACGCACTGTTTTTTTTAATCGTAGCAGGGGTAACTTTGCAAATATCCACCAAATCCATCGGCTTTCAGGTGTCTGAAAGTGAGCACAAGAAATCCACAGTCAAAGCACAACCACTTAAATTAAGATAGCTAAAAAGAAACGCATAACAATATTGCATTTTGAATTACAGGGTGTCCATAAAGTCTCTTTACCATTTAAAAAAAAATTATTAAAAATGCAATTGATTAGATATTTTATTCAGATTTGTTCTATTGTATTCAGTGTTTATTAAAGTTGTTTTTTTTATCACACTGCATTTGTGTGTTTCAGGGATCCTGTTTGTCAAAGAGGTGATGTTGAATGAACCCCTACAAAATGGCTACCCCTCTAGAGAAGGCGCAATGTGTCACATGGTTTATTGAAACAAAATCGAAAAGGCAGACTCAGCGAAACTACAGAACTAAGTATGGAAGAAATCCACCATCACGTCCGTCAATTCGTGAAATTTATGGAGACAGGGACAGTGTTAGATAAAGGAAGGAGTGGGCGACCTTTGACAAACAGGATCCCTGAAACACACAAATGCAGTGTGATAAAAAAAAACTTTAATAAACGCTGAATACAATAGAACAAATATAAATAAAATATCTAATCAATTGCATTTTTAATAATTTTTTGAAATGGTAAAGAGACTTTATGGACACCCTGTACAGTACTGCATTATTCCAAATACTGCAAGACAGTAAAATTGAGTCCAAAAAAAATTGAGCCTTGATTTGTTCATATTTCTTATGTACTGTAAATGCTTTTTCTTGCATTGCACATTCTTTTAGTAATTTTACTACAAGCTCCTACTACTTTGTATTTCTTTATTTTGCTTTTAAATGTGTTTGGTTCTTCTCTTTGCAAATGTTTTAAATGTTGTATTTTTAATTATGTAAATCACATTGAATTAATTACCTTGTGTATGCGACCCTAGTGACGATGGAGTATGAAATGTGCTACATAAATAAAGCTACCTTTCATCTCTTCATACCTTTCTGGATTTGGAAAGCAAATGTGTTTAATACAAATGTATATTTAGCTAGTTTTGAATTTAAATGAAGATCTTATGACGCCCAAATAAAATGTGTTTATGTTTCATCTGCTCGTCGCCGGTAGTAGGGCTGCCGACCTTTGACTTTTTTTTGTGTGTAACACAAACAGTGTACTCATGACCAGTATTGATTTATAATGCTTCATCAAAATGGTCAATTGTAAAGCGCTGTATACAAATGCCAAATTTGACCGCACCTCCAACCCGAGCTGTTAAAAATCAATGTGTGTATCCTGCCTAAGATACAATTTTGAATATTTTGTAATGTTTTACTCATTTTTAACTTACTCATATTTAAAATAAAGATAGCTCCTTCTTGTCTTATTTATTGTAAATTAGTATTTTCAATCATCATTCAGCCTTAGTATGTACCCCCAATTTGATTTATCTTCCTGCACCCCAACCTTAAGTCTCATAATTACTTGCTCCCCTTCCTCCTTCTACAGTGTATTCTGACGATTGTCATGTGTAATGGTGTCACACTGTCCTCATCTTTCGGTCAGTTCAAGTCAGTGAAAATGTCGCGTATTCCAAAACAAATATACGGACGCCCCGTTTTTTTTGATTTGTGTATTGTGCTATATTCAGTTTTAAAATAAACATTGAAAAATCAAACTGTTTTGAGACTTTTCCTTACTTGTTCCAGATAAGAAACGATAAAATCAAACTGTATTTTAATTTTGGAGTTTCCATTTAAAAAAGAAAATCAGATTACCAATTGTTTTTCCTATTTTTAATTCCGGTTTCCAAATGTAACCGTCTGGAAACGGTGTGAATGTGAGTAAGAATGGTTTGTCTCTCTATATGCCTTGTGATTGAACAGCAGCCACGCCTGGGTATTTATTTGGTCTCAACGGGTTCCAGCTCCCTGTGACCCTGATCATGTAAGCGGGTCGGTAGATGGACTATCCTCAGTAATGGCTGTGTACAAGTTAAATTACCAGCTATACGTGCTTTTAGTAGAATTTTGCAAGACAAAATCGTACCAGTGGACTTTTAGGTATTAATGCAAAGCATTCACACAATATGCACACACAGTTGGCAGTTCTGTAGATGCACTAATATTTCTGCTGCATGTCCACCTGTTGCTGGCTAGAGTTCAACTTGTTCTGCGTGGAAATTCTATCATTTCCTTTAGGCGGAACAACACGGAACTCCTCTCAAAAACCAGGTGTTGGGCCACTCTCGCTATATAATCCATCTTTGCATGATCACCATATACAGTAGATACGCTTAGGAGAAGAAACATTCAAATGTCCGTCGGAGTTTGCAAATGCACCAATATATTAAGTGAACGAAGTCTCCAAAGTAATCATATCATTGCAGCGTCGTCGGTGAGTGGGGCGGCCATTGTACTATAACTTAACCACAACAAAGTGACGAGACTGCAAGCGACAGACGCTTAGGGAATTGGGAAGTGACGATTTGAAAGCAACCGAGTGAAAGACTTGTCACTGCTTCAACTTCCCAGGAAAACGTTATGTGTGCGTTTATTATCGAGCAAAACGGCGAAGATGTGTCGAAAAGTAACGTTTTGGTTCTTTAAAATAACGTGACGCACCAAGCTCTTGCATAGACGAAATAACTTGGTATAAAACGCGTAGCGACAAAAGTTACGATAATTCCACATTTTAGCGTGGTGTCACACGAACGTTGCAATCGTAGCTACCAGGTTGCACAAATCCCAATCAAAGCAGTTGTTGATACAATTGTCTCGGTTTTTACCTTTTCTTTTGTCGAGAGCTTGACAGCTCAGCGAGTGGCAGCCATGATGGTTTCATCATCCGGGGATTACAGCCTTTGAGCCCCTTTAGCCTTTAGCCTTTTAGCCTGATGGAACCAAGCAGCAGCCCGTCCTGTCTCAGGCTTCCTGCTGCCTCAGACTGCCGACACCCCGGCCGGGGACTCATGTGGGTGGATAAAGTGGGAAATTGCTCTTTTAATCGGCGATGATCCTATCGCCGCTACCACCTCTTCCATAAAAAATGTCATAAACTTATGACTTACAAAATGATATGAATGTCTGGAAAAATGTCGTTGTCGCAGTTGTATTTCTATGTTATGTGTTTATTTGTGTTTAATTTGAAACAAAACACGACTTAGTTGGAGGTAATATATCTATATATTATAATAAATAAATAAATACTGCAGACCTCCGCCAAGCACAAAGAACTGTGTCCTGTGGGTGGCAGTAATGTACTGTACTAGTTTTCACAATTGTTATAATTACAGAATGACTAAAAGAAAAAACAATAATAAAAGAAAAAAAAAATCAAAAATCATGTTAATATTTGGCTAATTTACCTCCAACATTTTAGTTTCATATTCAGGCACTTTTTCTATAAAAAATTAAAATTGTGAATGCAACACTTGTTTTTGCTCTCATTTTTCATGAGCTGGACTCAGAAGATCACAAACTTTTTCTACAAACGCAAAAGGCCATTTCCCACAATATTGTTCACAAATCTGTCTAAATCTGTGTTAGTGAGCATTTATCCTTTATCAAAATTAATCCATCCCTACTTCACAGATGTGACATATCAAAAACGGGAGTCCATCAGTGACGGACTCACAGACCTTCCGCTGGTATTGACGGACTGGCAACAACACCGTGTTACTTCCTGCCTCTGCTCGTTAGCACATTCACCTCACAGTTCAGAGGTTATGTGGTTCAAATACAGGCTCTGGACTTCCTGTGTGGAGTTTGCATGAAGATCTAAATTGTCCATTGGTGTGAATGTGAATGGTTGCAGCTCGGCGTGTACCCTGCCTCTTGCCCCCTCCCAAAAAAAGTTAAAAAAAAAATTCCACAGGCAATTGCGCACACACACACACACACACACACACACACACACACGCACACACACACACACACACACACACACACACACACACACACACACACACACACACACACACTTATTTTATTTATTGTGCCTGTATACAATATACAGTTGCAAGAAAAGGGATGTTATGGACCAATTGATTTAGCTAGATTTCTGCATAAAATGATCATAAAATGGGATCTGATTTTAATTTAAGTCACACAATAGACACAACTGCTTGAACTGATATACACCCCAAAAAAACAAATTTATTTTATTTTATTTTTATTTTATTTTTGACAAACCATGGCATCTTTCACAGTACAGGGCAGAAAACACAGTGAATCCCTTGGCTAACAATTTCTCTTTAAGATTTGATCTAAGGACAGAGATAGCAGGGATTGCGCTACATCATGACTAGAGGATGCTATATACAGTATCCCCATTACAGTAGAACCCCAGTTAAGACCCTTCAGCATTTTATTTGATATTCTAAAATATATCTCGAAGTCTTTTTTTCAGCCCCTGCTTAGGAACAAGTCCAGAGTCATTCTTGTCCCAAGGCAAGCCAGGCAGCATTGTGCTGCATTCAACGATACATTGGAAATGCGTAAAAATGAGAATATCTGGTTAAACCGAGGTCAATATTTACTTACATGAAAATCCCCTTTAGCGATCAACCCATCAGGTTGGAATTTCTTATATATGAAGCAGTATACCGTAATTTCTCATCAGCTACGAACAAATGCACTAAGGTGTTTTTGGTATTTCCGGTGGCTATGAAAGCCGCAGCAGGGTTTGCTGGGCAGGTGTTAAGGGACAACACTTCACTGACACTGACTACCGGTGCGGTGTGAAAGTGTTCTGCGAGTATACATTGGAATTTATTTTGGCGAAACGGGCCGGTGTATTCCAATCCCTTCATGTGCTCACTGGGTGAGTGTTCGCTTTTCCAAACACTATTTAGTGCTTTCAAACACATTAATGAACAACATACAGTTCCTTCCAGCGCGAATACTGCCTGCTTGTGTCTCACAAAAATCAGCTGTCGATCTACGAGTGTATACTTTAACTTTATGGACTTTAACGGTGTACCTGCTAGAATGTAATTACACGTTTTCCCCCCCAGATGTTTCAAAAGCCCCTGTCTTAAATGGAGCTAGAGGACCAGTGGTGGAAAGGACAGCTGGCTAAAGATATTTACCAGACTCTGCGAAGCAGTGTGAGTGTCCAGGCTTGGATTAGTAGCGAATGGCACTTTATTCAACTACAATCTAATTGTCCCCAGCCCCGTTTGTTTTAAACATTACTGCGGCGTTGTCAATACTGTCGGATGGTTTTATTTATTTGTTGGTGACTTGCTTTTATCAGGTCTTGAGAAAAAAAAAAAATCTAAATTTGATTTGATGTCGAGTATTGTTTAAAGGATGTTCCCTGTAACGTGACGTCACAGAGTTTAGTTAAATGTTCTGTCAGTTTTTTTTTATTGACCTCTCACAGTCTACTGCAGTGGTGTCAAACATATGGCCTTCGGGCCAGAACCGGCCCTTCAGGGGATCCAAATTGGCCCGTGAGAACAACACAAACAGCAGTTTTCAGTAAAATTATTGTTGTTACAATTTTTGTCTACTAGACGGCGCACTGACAACCACGTAAATGACATTCTGAAATTTGGCAGTTACTCAGGATTTGATGCAAAAATTTTGTTTTCAATTTCAGATTAAGCTACAGTAAGATAATAAATCACAATAGTTTTAGAATGTACACATAATTATATACATCTGTCATTATTTATAGGTTATTAGGCAACGGACATACTGGTCCAGCCCACTATAGATCACGTTTGGGTGAAAGTGGCCCATGAATTAAAATGAGTTTGACACCCCTGATCGACTGTATTCAAATTGAACATAACATATGTTCTAGCATCATCTAGTGGTGAACTAATAATTCTTCATTTTAAAACCCTAACCCACTATTGATTTCAATAATCTGAAAATATTTTCTATCACATCATGTCTGGTAATCTCTAATAGGGTCCGCTGCGCCTTACAGGACTCCCTCTGCTTTGCATTTGCTATAGCTTTTCTACCTTCTGCAATAGATGCTCTTGTTAGCTGTTCCGACTAACTCCTGCTCGCCGGACTGTTGGCTCGCTGACGCTCACTGGGCTCCTCACTCGCTCACGCCAAATAATAATTGATAATACAGTGTTCCCTCGTTTATCGCTGGGGTTATGTGGCCCCAAAAAATACCGACAATAAGTGAAATCTGCGAAGTAGTCAGCTTTAATTTTTAAAAACTTTTTTTATAAATATTTTAAGGCTGTAAAACCTTTCACCACACACTTTGTACACTTGTCTCACAGATGCATTTACATTTTCTCACATTTCTCTCGTGTTTAAACTGTGAAAGTTCAAACCTTCATAAAAAAACTACTTTAAAAAAAAAAATGCATGCAGAATTGCACTAAAAAAATCAGTGAAACAGCAACGCCACGAAAAGTGAACCGTGTTATAGCAACGGAACACTACAATTGGTGGTCAGCTTTGCGAAGCATAGTCTTTATGAGTCACTGTCGTGATTTGATTTTCAGATGAGGTTGTAATTTGTTTGCTTAGGTATTGTCTTAACACTAAATCGTTTACAACCTTTTAGCTGTTGAGATAGTCACTGTTCGTATAATGATTCACAATCAGTAAATGAGTGCTTGTCAATCCCACCCCAATAAACATTATACTGTCTTTAGTTCTATACATTTTAAAACCCTGATTGTGACAAAAACATGTGACCCAAAATGTTCATGATCGGAAGATCAAGCCTAGTGATTTTTGTGCGTTCACAAGGTATGCTGACTACGCATACAAAATGAGGCCGAACTACAGAACCATTCTTAAATGCTAAATATTGTCATTCAGGAGGTCAAGCTGCCGTCTTACAAAGGCCAGTCCCCTCAACTCAACTTGAGGCGATACTTTGCCGACCTCATAGCCATCATCAGCAACCACTTCCAGCTGTGTCCCGCAGCTAGACACCTCGCTGTCTATCTGTTGGACCGCTTCATGGACCGCTACGATGTGACGGTGCAGCAGCTTCACATGGTCTCCCTCTCATGTCTTCTTTTGGCCAGTAAGTGTGTTCAATGTATGGGAATGGGGCTTTCTGCACTTTTGTGTGTAGTAATGCACTGTTTTCCATATTGCAGGTAAATTTGAGGAAAGGGAGGACAAAGTTCCAAAATTGGAGACTCTGAACAGTCTGAGGTGCATGAGCTCCATGAACCTAGTTTTGACCAAGCAGGCTCTACTACATATGGAGCTTTTCCTGCTAGAATCCTTCCAGTGGAACCTGTACCTCCCCACAGCAGCTCATTTCATAGAATACTACCTTTCTATCGCAGTTCATGAGAAAGATCTACATGATGGCTGGCCTATGACCTGTCTAGAAAAAACCAAACTCTACATGGCCAAGTATGCCGATTACTTCCTGGAAGTCTCCCTGCAAGGTAATAAACAGTCTCGTTAGTAACAGTCTCTGGTACGTTCAGGTCTTGGATACTACCTTATTAGATCAAATATTAGAGGCATATCATACTTTAACAAATTTATTATTCTATCTTCTTGCTTTTCCGTCAAACCATACGCCCATCGCTCTCAGTAGTTTTTTCTGTAAGTTGGATGTTTTATCTACACACGTGTAGGAGGAATGGTAGCGCAACTTTGAAAAACATTGCTAAACTAACACCTAATTGAAAATGTCAGCCAGTTAATAGAGCTGTCGTATCGGATGCTATGATTGTGCAGATGTACCCAATAAAGCGTTCAGTTATTGTATTCCTGGGTCACAGTTTTTGCATTTTGTTATTTGGAATTTATACATTATGTAAAATAGAGTTGCTACGACGATAACAATGAAATCAGTGGCTCAAAGAGACTATTAGCTCAGTCCTTGACATGTTCCTGCTTGTGGAATATCCCCCATTTTTTAAAAGTATTTATTCGTATCATTATAGGGATATCACCATGCAAATTGATACATTTTAATTATTTATAATATTTTATTTAAATTGTCTTAAAGAGATGAAGGCAGCCATGGGCATGATTACATTTCTCACTGAATCATATTTGTTTTACAATTAAGTAGTGTCTCCTTCAAAATTGTACAGCATTGGCATCACAGTTGATTATATATACATAATGCTATCTGTCTCCTCTGTTTTTGTTGCATTTGTTCTTTTCCTAGATCATGTGTTTTTATGTTTTGCACCCTCTCTGGTGGCTGCTGCATGCGTGGCTGCATCACGCCTCATCCTGCACGTATCCCCAACATGGCCACCCCGACTGCAGCAGCTTACAGGCTATACATGGGAAAACCTAGTCCCATGTGCTGAGAAACTCCTCATGTGTGTATCTCACAATGAATGATAAAAAAAAAAAAAATCACATCAAACCTTGTGGAAAAATTACTGTTGTAAGGAACAAAAAAAGAAGTGCATTTTAATTCAAGGTGGCACCGATGCACTAAATATTTTGTCTGCTGAACTTTTTAAGGTTTCATTAACTTTTTTTTTTTGTCTAGTGCACATGACAGTGATGTCAAAGAGGCCAGCAAGCAGAAGTGCCAGCAGCCGGGCCAACAGCCACAGCAGCAAGGTCAGACATTGTACCACGGTTCGAGCCAGGTAGCCACTGTGGCCCAGTATCTGCACCGGCCAGGCATGCAGTATGCCCAGCAAGCTACACAGCCAACTCTAGCCCCAAACCACAGGCCTGCCCCATACCAGACCCGCACCGCCAACATGCAAGTCTCAAATGGCCCCCCGCAGTCCATCACAACCTCATTGAAGCCAAAGTCGAACCTTACTAATAGGCCTTACCAAGTCGGCATGCACTACAGTTGTGCTCCATGCTTTAAAAGGTGACGGACTTTTGGAGTTTAATGGTTGAGAAGAAATTAAACTACTACTCAAAGGTATTCCTGGAATAAATAAGCATGTTTTTTTTTTTTATTTGAAGGAACTTGACGAGATGGTTGCAGCATTTCGGACCCTAAGGTTTAAGCTATGTGCAATAAGCAAGCTCTGTAGTAAATTTCCTGTGGAGAGCCAGCATTAGAATTTTTGTTCAATTAGTAACTTGTATGAGTGCTGCCTTATAAGTATTGAACTGAAAGTTCCTTATAGCCGCGTTGTTAATGACTGCTAAAATGAAGCAGTAACAGCACAGGATTAATGTCCATTAGTGGGCATTGAATATTTTGTGAGTGCAGTTGGTCTTCTTCTGTACCTGTGTAGATTTTTTTTGTTTACATTCTTGTGAACTGTGTAAAGAATCAGTTCATATGCGGAGAAATTGTTGCTCTTCTGCAGACGGATATTTTCAGTCAGTGCTGTGCATTAATGCTTATTTTAAATAAAACGCAAATCTCTGTTGAACGCAATTTGTTGCCTAAATTGGTGTGTTTGGCTTTGTTTGTGTTCATCCAAATTTCTATTGCAAGCATTTGCACAAATTACACCCCTACTGGTTCTTACGCCCATTTGTACTGGGGAAAAAAAGTGCCCTCTCTGCTGGACCCCAATTTTTGCTTCATTCTTTCATTCTCTAAACCACTTATCTTCACTAGAGTCAATAAAATAAATAAATACTACCCTCTCTGTCATCAAGTCCCTGCCAAAGTGTTTTAATATTTGGCACCTCAAGGCATGACTCCAGGATTTATTTTTTTTGTCTCCCGTAGCTAAAGGGGATCTTAACCGATATAGGGGTGGCTGAGAAAATAATTCATAAATATATTTGACAACATCAATAGAATTTTTTTGGGCACTTAACTGGGGATACACAGACTTCTTACGAGGTTACAGCACCCTCTAAGCCCAGTGTAGCGCCATCCCAAGGCCCCTAAGCAGTAGCCTTGCTGGCAGGCTGAACCCACTGCAATGCAGGTCTCTGATAATAGTATTTGTGCAATTCTTGACACTTTGGTGCAAAATTAACCACAATATTTACCATAACAGCATCACTAAATGGCTACTGACCTGACTTTTCTAAACACCACACCGATGCGTAACAATGCCTACGCATTTTATATGAAAGATATGTCAGATTTTCTTTCATTGTCCAGTTATGTTACATTTGTCTTTTTATTTATTTTGATGTAAAAGCCTGAAGGAAATAAATCATGACCACAAATATTTTGCAGTAAAGTGTCAAGTCTGCCGATAGAGCTGAAAACAGAAAAGAAAAGGGGAAAAAAATATACAATATAAAATTGTAGCATCCTGGCCAAAGCTGTGAGTGGTGTCATAAAAATATTTCAGAAGATGACGTAGCTAATTGATTCTGCTTCCTTCACCGCTTTTGAAATAAATGTATTTTATCGAAAATATTGGATCCTTTCGTTTTAACCAGAACAGGGTTTTGATAAATTTTAAGTATATATATCAAATATATTTATGATTATTTGTTGCCTGTCATTTATTCACTCTTAGATAACTTGAGTTATCGTATTTGATTAGGATGTTGATTGTGGACTGGTAAATTACAGTAAATATATCCATACTGTATTTTCATGTTATGATAACTTTGTCAACGGGTGCACCTGACCCTAAAAATGTTGGTACAAGTGCCTGCACTTCTGGTTGTGCTTGTGAGTTAATAACTTCTCTCCAAGGTGACACATCCACCTTTGCAAAGATAATTTGCTGCGATTCAGTGTAAGTCAGTTATTATTATTACACTTAAATTAAAAACTTGAATATACATCAATACAATATTATTGTTACAGAATATAAATAAATAAATAAATGTGAAAATGATTTTTTTTTTTTAAACCATGTCCTTCTCGGTGACAAAAGATGCAAGCCGACCTCTAGCAGAACATTTTGACTTGAGAAAAGAAAGCTGAAATTAAAAAACTTGAGTAGGAACGGATGGCTTTTTTGGGTACAAGGAAGGTGGGGGGGGTCACGATGACCTTTTATCTATCAGAGGGACTGCATAGCCTGACTGAGGTTTTTCATGTGAAGGAAAACGCTGTGAATTTTAGTAAAGACCTGTGATTGAAAACATTGAGTAGGAAGGAGCAACTGCTTTGGGGTGTCTGAAAGGGGGAAAGGAAGGTCATGATGTCATCAGAGCTGATGAATGAGGGTCTGCAAGGCCTTATTGTGGTCTTGTATGTTAGGCTAAATGACACAAACTGCATTAAAACCATCCATCATTACAAGTTTTAAAATTCCGTGACTCATGGAATAGAGTTGTAATTAAGGAAGGACGTCTGTAGAAAGGGGCAGCTGCATCTTTGGCTACAGGGAGAGAGGTCACGACTGGGGGACTGCACGGCCTCCCTGAGGTTTTGTATGTTAGGCTAAGTGTTGCAAACTGCTTTAAAATTTAACTTTTAAAAACTTTTAAAACATTGATGGGAAAGACCTTTTATTTTACAAAATAATATTTAAGTGAATAATATCAAATAAATTAACCAGAGATATTAGTACAGAATTTCTTTCTTGTCAAGAAGAATAGAAGACGTGTTCAGCACCACGGCCAGCTCTATGTATTGCCCCCCCACCAACCCAGATTTAATTGAAGCTAAAGAATAAAAAAACATACACACACACAAAAACATATCAAACACAAACAACATGCAGGGAAATAGTACAACATTCGTGAATAAAAAAAAAAATTATGACAGCTTTGAAAAACAAAGCCTTGTCAAAATATGATTCACAAGTACGTTCTTGTGGGGTATTGTGCCAACGCATAAATTGATGTATTAGGTAAATGTCGTGTTTTTAAAGCTTACCCACAGCCACGTGAAATAAAATAATGCATTCGCGTCAAAGGTTAAAAAAAAAACGTCCATTCACGTTTTTTTTCTTTATTCGTATTCTTCTTTAAACATGTGTTTTGATTGGCTCGCTGTAATGTGTGTAGCCAATCAGCGATCGCCTACCACTGAAGAAGGAATAAATGCAAGATGGCCCCTCATATAAAAACAGTCTACTGGGTCGCCCTCGCAGCGCCACAAAATAACTCTTTATACTTAATTAGGTTGAAATATTTATCTGCGAAGAGTTCTGAAGGGTGACGTAAGCTATAGATTGATATGCGTATGGTACTTGGTAATATTTGGTGCCAGAAGATACCGGGGATGCAAGCGAGACAACTTTGAAGCCATGAATTGCTTGTGAACTCGGCGTCTTGGTTAGACACACTTGGGGCGGCCAGTAGCGCAGACGGACGGGCCTCGACTCGCTACTGCTAGCTGCTAACTAGCTAATGACTCCCCCTGCTATTATTCGCCACTTTGGATAGTTTTTGCTGCAATCTTGTTGAGTTCCTAGTTTCGATTTGAATGTGGGACGGGAAGACCGAAAGGACTCCTGAACATGGCTGTTACAAGGTAAGACCGGCCTACGTTATGCTAACTCATGATAGTTTTCATGTGTCGGACTTCACTTAAACAATTGGCTAGCTAGCATATTTAGTGTGGCGTTCGATTTACCAAAGAAACGGCGTTGCGACAGCTATGCTATCCTAACCGCCGCTTTGCAAATACAGTGAAACGCCAGGGCAAAACTTGAGTCACTCGGCGTTGCACACATTCGCGATCATGTTAACGCTGGTTCCATATTACTTCATCTCATGGTGCAGCGTTGTCTACATACACCACTGCTTGATGTGTTGTGCTGAAGTTGCTCGATAGATGCAGGACAACAACAACATGATGACTGGTTGGATCAGCTAACCCCCTAAACCTGAACAGCACTATTAAACTCCAACTGTAGATGTAGAGGAGTAATTTTGATCAGCATCAATATACTTTTGAATTTTATCAGCATAATTTGTCAATTTTTCCCTGGCTGTACACACGTAGAATGTTTTAAATGTTCTTTGTGCTAAGTCGTCTTGGTGTGACAGTGGATCTACCACTATGTTGTAGTTGAACTTGAAGTATTAGTTTTACCTGGGGGGCAAAACCTGCACACCTCTAATCCACTACGCTGTATTTATAGACTGCTTAAGTAAAGCACTGTAACCCCCCCTGATCATTGGACATGTCTGCTGTCCCATGCATTCCTAAGTAACAATAAAATGTGAATTAATTGATTGGTGATCACAAAGTCTATTCTTGAATTACTTCTACTTCCAGGTTTACATCCCAGGTTCCTGTAATTGTAGATTAATTAATACTGGTTTATGCCGCCACTGCTGTGTTGCTTGTTCTGTTTGTGTTGTTAGTAATGACCTTATATGCATTTATTTCTAGACTTGATCGTTTGTTCATCCTCCTTGACACTGGAACAACACCAGTAACTAGGAAAGCAGCAGCCCAGCAGCTAGGAGAAGTGGTGAAACTCCACCCGCATGAGCTCAATAACCTATTATCTAAGGTATGCTTGATTGCCTTGCATCAACTTAAAAAAAAAAAAGATAAGATAATAATTATGCTAACTTGAGCCAGCTATTCAACTAGCTTGTTTGTCAGTGTGTTTTCAGTTGTAATTGTTCTGCTCATCTGACATCATCAATGCAATAAATTGGCTTTGTCTATTCAAAGGTCTTGACCTTTCTCAGGAGTCCCAACTGGGACACTCGTATAGCTGCAGGCCAAGCTGTAGAAGCTATTGTGAAAAATATTCCAGAGTGGAACCCTGCACCGAAGCCTAAAGAAGGTGATTGCCAAGGCTGGCCATATAAGCACTGCATGCTTGTGTTATGGACAATATAACAACAATCTGGATGTATTTCAAATCCATCTGTAAAACTTTTCATTTTTTGTGAATACTCTTTGCTTTTGGAGAGCATCATATATATATATTTTTTTTATTCGCTTTATGGTAGCCATGACATCTAACAAAAATATTTGGTCACCACTGATAGAAAATGAAGAGTAGCCATGCTTGCAAAGTTGCGATTTGTTTCAAGAATAATAGTCCATGCTCACAGATTGCCCTTTGTTTGAGTTTTTATTTATTTATAGAAAAAGAAGGTTAATGTGGTTATACCAAAGGTTTGTATCAATTCACTATAACAAAAGTTATATTTCTTTTCTTACAGAGTCATTACCAGAGGATCCAGCTTGTGACAGGCTGAGTTTCTACCATTTTGACATTTCCCGCCTACTCAAGCATGGTGCATCTCTTCTGGGATCTGCTGGGGCGGAGTTTGAATTGCAGGATGACAAAATGTGTAAGTCAGGCCACCTTTACACAAGAACGATGACATGAAGACGCCATGTTGTTGTTTTTGTTTTTGAAGTGTTTTGCCCATTTACACAGAACTGAAAAAAGCCTGAAAACAGTTGTCGTTTGCATCCCATTTGTAACCACGTACGCACAAACTGCTTTTCCTGGTGGTTTAAGTCATAAGCATTTTTCTGATTGACTACTTTGAGAACACACTTAAGTAGAGAAGTGTTATCAAGCTTATTTTCTTGAGGGCCACACAACAGCCCTTTGTTCTACTTTTCATGATAGAATGTGACTTGAACATGACATAACCAGGACACACATTTTTGTGTTTGTTTAACAAGCCGTTTGTTCCTGGTAACCCAGTCATGTTACTTAATTGGTTAATAGGTTCCCAACCATCAAGGCTGGAATGGCAGATTCAGTGCCATTTAATTATTACTTCTCTCCGCTTTGCCCTTAGAGACCGGCCCATTTAGAGGAAGCAGTTCATTAATATGTTATTGGCAGTACTATGTGGTAGCCAGGGGTGGTCAGGAGTCAGTCCGGGCTGGGGTGGCTAAATCAAAATGGCAGGGCTGACTTTTTTTTTGTTTTTGTGCTAGTCCACCACTGCCAACTGTCCTATATTTTCAGGTGAGATGGACCCCAAGGAACGTCTGGCCTGCCAAAGAAAACTTCTTCAGAAGAAGTTGGGACTTGACATAGGTGCTGCGATTGGCATGGACACGGAGGAGCTGTTTAATGACGAGGACCTCGATTATACCTGTCCAAGGCCTCACGGAAGCAAGATCACTGCAGGATCCAGCTCCCGTAATCATGTTGTAAGTCTTCATTTCAGTATCACCGCTTTTCGTCATCCAAACGGAGCATGTGTAGGCTTCTGCTGCATTAGCTGTTCTTGTCTGTTCTATTTGGTTGGTCGGTGAGGAGTCAGGCAAATGATACTCAGAGCTCAGTATTGTGTCCTTAGATGTTGCTTTGCAAGGTAAAGAAGGAATCGCTAAAATATAATGTAGTTTAGATGGCTTCATGGTTACAAAGTTCCAGTCCAAACAGTCACTGTTGGATAATTTGAATGACTGTTAGCCTGTAATTAGCATGTCAAGTTTCAATACTGTCTTACAGCACTCCTATAACTTTGAAAATCCTTGTTGTTAGTATTTTTTATATAGGATTTAAAAAAAAAGCAGTTTCAGTAGATCAGACACTTGTAACTGTATCGGTGCACCATTCATTTTGGTGCTCTTTAAAACTATGTGTATTAACTCGTGAAATAATGTAATCTTTTCAGCCTATTCAAGCTGCAGAATTCATAGACTCCGAATTCCGGCCGGGCATGAGCAATCGCCAGAAGAATAAGGCAAAGAGGCTGGCAAAGCTAGTTGCAAAACAAAAATCCAGAGACTTGGATCCGAATGAAAAAAGGTGAGACAAAGCTAGATGGGGAAACTGCACAGCGCATAGTTTTGCATTTATTTTTTGTATAAATTTGTTTAAATCTAATCTTGTACCCTGTATGATGACCACACAAGCAAATTGTAGACCAGACTTCCCCAATCCTGGTGCTTGAGGGCCAGAGTCCTTCAGAGGTTGCAGGTTTGAGATGTTTCCGTCCTCCAATGCACCTGATTCTACAGATCGTTATCAGGTTTCTGCAACGCTTGCTGATGATATGAATCAAGTGTGTTGGATTACGGAAACATCTAAAACCTCCTCCGGCCATCGAGGACCAGGATTGGGGAAGCCTGTTGTAGACGGTCGTTGGTGTCACTCCACTTGACGTATCAAAAAAGTTTAAATAAATGTATGATACATTTTTAATAAGTATTTATTCTACGCTATCTATTGCGGTTAAGTTTTGTCTTTCTTTGTGGCAGCGCCAAACAGTGATAATGATCGCGGAACCAGTTCAGTCATGCTGTATAGAACTGTCAGCTGCTCATGTGGCAGGCTGCTGAAAGTACAAGTTTTTTTTGGGGGGGGTGTATACAAACAAACAAATTAGGAAGAAATGCATTGTTTTCAGCAGTATTTTTAATATTTTGTCATAAAGGGCATACAAATGTTAACTTATGAAGTATTGTAAGGTGGGTTATATACAGTTGATTATCTATATTTTTGATACCATGATGACCTTTTACTTTCTTCCCCCCCCCCAGTAATGACAGTTTTGAAGGCGAGCCTGAAGAGAAACGAAGGAAAACCACCAACATAGTTATTGACCAGCCAGCAACGGAGCATAAGGTCCTACTAAACAAAGTTCCAGATAATGTCAGTCTCTCAGATGAGGTAAGGAAACAGGGAATTTATTGATAGATGTACCATTATCTAGTGAAAATCGTGTGAATTGTACTAATTATTACTAATCTCTTTCAAATATTTTTAGACGCAAGAGTGGCCTTTGGAAAGCTTCAGTGAAGAGCTCTGCAATGACCTCTTTAATCCTTCATGGGAGGTAAAAAATAATATGTAATTTAAGTCCTTAATGCACTATAGAGCAGCGTTTCACTAGTTAAAGGGGAGGGTCTTAAATAGTGTAAGGGATCGTACATACATACCAAAATAGTTGAGTGAGGTCATTGACTGAGGGCCTGCCGGGTGCGCCAGTGGCCCGAGTATTGTACAATTTTAGCTTTAAAAATAATGCTACTCTCAAAAGGCAACTCTTGCAGTTCTTTGTGCCTAGTAGCTGCAACAAAATAGTTTTGAGTTCCAGCGTATCCAGCAAGCGTTAATTTGGATATCAACGCAGGAGGAGCACGCTCAAATTGTTCCCTTGCATTCAATAGTGAAACCGAAATTAATCCACATTGGAGTTTTGAATGAAACCAGTGCATCTGCAAAATATCGTCCTACGCTTGTGCTGTTTTACCGTGACGGGAGCTGTACTTTGAAGCTGTAACATTCACAAATGTGAGTGGGTGAATGCACAACAGGCATCAATGCAGAACTCATTCTTCTAGTCATATCCCGTGCTGTTTGTCTCCTCTCAAACCTTGTTCTGTCCAACTGCATTTGCCAATGAATATCTATCACTATAAATAACTACCGTGGGAGTATAGCAAACTCCCGGCATAAAATAGTACACAGATCCTCCACTCTGACCAAAAAGCCATGGAGGATAAAGGGGGAGGCATGTTGTAATTTATACACCATTCACCTGATTTGGATGCAAATACTTTCAGATTAAAGCCGAACGTCAGCATTTAAAGCACATCTTGTTTCATTTCAAGTCCGTTGTGGTGTTTAGAGCCAAAAAAATGAGTTGTCGTCTCAATCCTGTTGTTTACAGATCCGTCATGGTGCAGGCACTGGTCTTCGAGAAATCCTCAAGTCCCAAGGTGCAGGAGGTGGCAAGCTTGCAGGAAGCACTGCAGAGCAGGTTTATGAAAATTATGCATGTGAGTTGATAATGTCTAGCAGGGGATTTCAGCACTAACTGTGGAACTATTTTGTTGGCAAAGATGCTGCGGCAGCATGAGGAGTGGATACAAGACCTCGTCATCCGTTTGTTGTGTGTCTTCGCTCTGGACCGCTTTGGGGATTTTGTATCTGATGAGGTTGGTCTGCATCACGCATGGTCTGGTTTATCAAAAACATAGTCACAATTTTTTTATTTTTTTTTTATTGGGTCAACACCTTTTTCATACATTACAAAAAAGATGTTCCATTCTTAATGACAATTCCTATTTAACCACAAATTAAAATACCAATGTATAAGCAACATTAAACCCGCAACCACATAAAAAAGATGCAATTTCTCTTTTTTTCTTTCTTTCATTAAAACAAAAAAGACAAAGAATCTGACCAACAGCAACACATCGTCACAATTCTTAGCAACGTTAAGAATGTTTAACATTGTTGCTTAGTTGGGAAAAAGTACCCAGACTTTTCTAAACTAAAGTCACAACATAACACTCATGTTTGACAGATTTGTTGTAGGCATTCTACTTGAACCTTGTCAACCTCTGAAACAGGTAGTGGCACCTGTCCGGGAGACATGTGCTCAGACGCTTGGTGTGGCTCTTCGCCACATGAATGAGACTGGTGTGTCCATGACAGTCGATGTCCTGCTGAAGCTGCTCAAAGAAGACCAGTGGGAGGTCCGTCATGGAGGCCTGCTCGGAATCAAATATGCTCTTGCAGTCCGACAGGTACCACCTGTTCAGTTTGGCTGTAGTAGACTGAGAAATGCGTGATTAGATCGCCTTATGTTCATGAATATGCTTGGTGAAGATGAACAGAATGCATTTTCCCCACATCATGGTTGCATTAGTATTTAATTTGAATAAATACAGTATTCTCTTGTGACGGATCTGCTCGAACCATTTGTCTTTTTTTGTCTTGCGTTTTAGGACTTGATCTCCGTTTTACTCCCACGGCTGCTCCCCGCCATCACTGTGGGACTTCAAGACCTTGATGATGATGTCAGGGCTGTGGCTGCTGCAGCACTCATCCCTGTGGTGGAAGGATTGGTACAGCTACTGCCCAGTAAGGTTAGTTTTAGTCAGGCGCAGTACTGTTACTTTGGAAAAACATGTAAAGTGCTTTAAACTAAGCTTTAAGTTATTGTTTTCCTACATTCTTATCATCAGCAAGGTTTAAAATTTAATAATGGAATTTTATGTTCACTACAGGTACCGTTCATCATAAACACATTGTGGGATGCTCTTTTGGATCTGGACGACCTCACTGCTTCCACCAACAGTATCATGACGTTGTTATCGTCTTTGCTCACCTACCCGCAGGTTCGACAGTGCAGGTTGGTCTAATTGAGGTTCACAGAGTAAAAGCTGATGGTAACAATTAGTTTAGTGGTTCTCAACCTTGTTTGAGGCCACCAGTTTCCTATGCACATTCGCCGAACCCTTCTATTTTTTTTTTGAACTTTAAGACATGGGCATAGGGTTTACTGATGAACAAAATGAACAGAATCTGGCTCTCAGAAAGCGTTGTTCTTGTATTCTCCATGAAGCGTAAGTGAGTATTTGTTTAGTTTTGTTAAGTAGCTAAGTGTTTAACTTTGCATCGCAAATCATGCAGTTGGGACGCCGACTCAATCACTCAGCTCAACTTTATATTTATGGAGCACTTTATAAGAACCACTGCTGTTTCCTTAAGATTGAAACCAGGGTCAGCAGATTGAATGAAAACAAGAGGCCCCAGAATTGAACCCTGTGGAGCACCATACGCTCCTTTATACATTATACATAAGAATTTGTATTACAGGTATTTGTCCGACCGTTTTTTTTGCTCGACATATTTAGTTTGAAGGCATTATAATAAAAATAGGCGACTGCTGAGCTCACCAAATTTCTTGCAGCACTGTTAGGCCAAGCAGTGTAGCGTGGTTACCTGCAGCCAGTAATTAATTACTTAAATCGGCTGTGTGACTTCACCTCTGTCGAACCCCTGAGACTGACTAACCAAACCCCTTGGGGTTTGACCGAAACCAGGTTAAGAACCACTGAATTAGTTCTTCATATAAAATGGTGGTGATCACTGTGAGACACACATTTTGGTACATTACAAGACACCTCATCACAAGGTTCCATTGTTTTCTTTTGAATTTGAAACACTCACTGTTAGATAATGTGTTTTAAACCCTTGTTTTTTAAAATGTGTTATGCAAATTAACTCTGAATACGTATTGGAATTGTGTTGATAAACCTTCTCGGTCTCTCTAGTATGCAGCAGTCATTAACAGTGCTGGTCCCCCGGGTTTGGCCCTTCTTGAGACACACAATCTCATCAGTTAGACGAGCAGCACTGGAAACACTTTTCACACTGCTGTCAAAATCTGACCAGGTAAAGTTTGGATAAGGATAATTGGGAATGAAATGTCTAGTGAGGTGTAATAAATTTTTCAAAGATTAAGTGTTTTTTTGTTTTTTTTATTCATTACTAAAATTGTGTTTGTATGGATGCTTGCTAATAATATTATCCAGAGCTGATATGCTTTGTCTTCATCAGAAATGTGCATTGTGGATCAACCCCATCCTACAAGATATGCTTCGCCACATTTTCCAGTCCTGTATACTAGAAAGCAATGAGGAAATTCTGGAACTGATCCAAAAGGTTTGTTGCATTGTGCCTGAGTACACATGACAATTTTATGTTTTTTTTTAATTTTAATAACTATTTTAGTTACCCGCCCCTAACTATGTTTAATGTTGTACTTGCTTCCAGGTGTGGACCGAGTTGCTCTCTCAGGCCCCGCAACAGTTTGTGGTAGCAGCAAGCTGTCCATGGATGGGTGCCTGGCTTTGTCTTATGATGCAGGCCTCGCACCTTCCCATAGACCTCAACATGTTGCTCGAAGTCAAGGCCCGCTCCAAGGTTGTTCTTTCTTTGTATTTACCTGATCAGCAATTAATATGTAGCGCTCCTTAGACATTTCGTTGAGTACATTTGTGTTTATGTAACAGGATAAAGCTGGTTCAAAGGCACGCCAAGGGACCAACGCTGTAAAAGAAACGGTCCAGGAGTATATAGCAGGGGCAGAGACGGTGACCGATGACCCAGTATCAAGAGACTATGTGGTGATGCGTGCTCGCCTCATGGCTGCCAAGTAAGTCGGCATGATTTTACTGCTTGCATGCTTTTTTTCCTCCTGACCAGTGTGCCCATTTTTCATGAATTTCAGCATGTGTATTTTTTGGGGGTGTAAATCTCTCCAATTAAGACCATTCGATACGTGGAGTGTGATCCAATACAAGGACGGTTCGATTTTAAAATGGAACGGTTCGGTTCGATTTCAGTAGGATTTCAATTCGGTGTAGCAGTGCAACGATTATTTGATTACGCGTGACCCCCCCCACCCACGCACAAACACGGTCTTACGTGACTTAGAGCCAAGGAAATGCAGTTTCAACAACTCGCTTGTGAATAATATTTTTATCCAGGACATTTACAATTCTCATGGCATTGAATCGATCGCAACTGGACTGTTTTGGTTGTTTAATAAAGCATCTGTATCAGCAACATAAAACTGATTTATAACGTCTTGACCTGACCATCAGCCGCTTTAAGCTAATTTTAGACATATTCATTAGTCCGTGTGCCGACGCACTCGCATCGTTAAACTCGAAACCGGATTTTCGGTTCAAATCGTTTTTTTGTTGCACCCCTAGTATTTTCATTTTCTTATTTTGAAGAGTGTCTCTGATGTCTTTCCTCCAGATTGCTGGGGGCTCTGTGTAGGTGTATTTGTGAGCCTCACCTCAATGCTGCATCTCAGGAGATCCGTCCAGCTGAGTCCCTGGGCCAGTTGTTGCTCTTTCACCTGAATTCAAAGTCTGCTCTGCAGCGAATAGCTGTAGCTCTTGTACTATGCGAGTGGGCTGGTCTGCAAAAGGTGAAACACTGACTTTAGTTTTCTCTTTTTGTGCATGAGGCCACTAGTCATATATTTTAAAATCAAATATTGATTCAGTCTTTCGATCTTTCCCTATCAGGATTGCCAGATGGTGTCAAGCACGGTGCAGCCTCGTCTTCTCGCCATCCTGTCAGAGCAGTTGTATTACGATGAGATTGCCATCCCGTTCACACGCATGCAGAATGAGTGCAAGCAGCTCATCGCCTTGCTATCTGAGGCTAACATAGACGTCCAAGACCGCCTCAACTGTAGTGTTTTCACTATTGATCAAGCCAATGAGCTGGTATGATCACCAACACACATTGCAATACATGATCACACGTGTATTTTTTGCACATGAAAATGTATTTTTATTTGATAGATATGATGCATGATGATTGGACTGTATATTTTGTAATACATGACTCATGTCCCCGTCTGCCTTGTCAGTGGGTGGATGGCAGGCATCTGAAGGAGGCAATTGTATCTTGTAATTGGTCTTTGGCTTATAAATCTTGCATATTGTTGTTCGAGCCTCACTCCCAAGGCAGTTCTTGGTTTTTGTTTTTTTACAGCACTGACATTAAAATATAAACTTTTTTTTTTATATATAAAAATATTTTTGTTTTTCTGCTTGATTGGCTTGCACACACAAATGGACTCAAACTAGTCATTTGTCTGCCATTCGGCTCTAAAAAACATAATTGGTTGAGACCATCATTAATAAAAAACCCCCTGTATGTAACACTTTTGTCTGACCACAAAAAAAATACAACACAAAATGGCAGTAATCGTATTAAAAGTCCCTGCATTTTGTCACAACTCCATCCTTCTGCTTATTCCCTAGTTAACCACCATCTTCACAGAATCAACAGCCGGTTTGAATATGAAGGCAAAACCGTGGCAGGCATTGGACTGTAAACGGCAGCAGGCTCAAGCCACGGTCATGGAAACCAGCAATGAATGGCAGCAGCTTCATCTCAGAGTGCACATGTTCACCGCCTGTGCAGTGATCAACCTGCAAGTGCTTCCTGACAAGCTCAACCCGCTGGTCCGGCCTCTGATGGAGGCCATCAAGCGGGAGGAGAACACGCTTATTCAGGGCTACGCCGCGTCTTTCATTGCCAAGCTACTGGAGCAGTGTTGTGGACGCACACCATGTCCCAACCCAAAGATACTCAAAAACCTCTGCGCATCCGTCTGTGCAGACTCCTCAGTTACACCTTCATCCGCTTGTCCTGTACCACCCACACAGGAAAATTCTAAAGGTAAAAACGTTGATGTGATGTTAAATGTGGTCTCACTGCATGAAGTTGTTGTGTGGTTATCCTGATTACTACTAACTTGATTTATTTTCCATGTTTGACATCAGGCAGTGGTTTGGACAAAGACTGCCTGCATCACATGGTTAACAAAACTCGAGGCATCATGACTCTGTACCGTCACCAACGGGCAGCATTTGCAATCACCAGTAAAAGGGGCCCGGTTCCAAAATCGGCCAAGACTCCCGCCTCTGACCTTCCTCCAGGCAGCACCATTGGCGTTGACAACGAGGATGTATGGCGGGATGAGTTGATAAAATATTAAGATGCCAGACTGGTTTTACCCATGCTATATTTTTCTTCTTTTAGAGGAAGCCATGTCTTATTCAAAGGAGAGGGGCGGAGTTCTCCCTAACAACCATTGCAAGGCACTTCGGTGTTGACCTGACCAAGTCGCTGCCGTACCTTTGGGAAAACACAGTGGGGCCTTTAAGGATCGCAGTTAATGAAAATCATGTTATCGGTATGTTGAATTATAACATTGATGAGCTTCATGCTTTTGTAAGTGTCACTGTTGTGTGTAATGCATAAAAAATGCTAAGGCCCGGCCGATACAGATTTTTGACAAAAAAAATGCAAATTAGTGATTAATTGTAAAACATATATGATGCAGAAAGTAATTTCTTTCTTCAATGACGGTCAATTATACACAGATTTTCACTATTGCAGGCCTGCCCGGTCCCCGTTTGTCGTAATTAGTGGAGGTTATCTTTAAATTTAAAAAAACAAAAAAAACACCCTTTTCAGTTCCCATAATGCATTGTGTGACACATATTTCATTACTGTATATGTATTTAAGGATACAAGGTTATGGTATACACTATGAAAGGGCAGCGCCTATACCAGGCCTTATTTCAAGGTATCTGTATTCGCAATGGCAGCCTCTTGTGGCCGTTTTACGATCAGGAATTTGAAATAAGAAGAATAGAAAATTGCCATTAATATCATGCAATTTTAAGGAAAAATGCTGTATTTGGGATACATACGTCATTCTTTAAAATCTGTCATTATTTTTGGGGGGGAAATTTGATTCATCAAAATACTAGTTGGTATTGGTGACTACAGTACTAGTATTTGTTCTGGTATCAGTCTGAAAAAAAGTGATCAAACATCTCTAGTATAGATTTATATGTAATAAATAGTATTAATGAGTATTAACATATGTTCAACTTAAGTCATGTATGACTCAAGGGGGACATACTGTGTGATATGTAGGGATGTAACCAAATCCAAACATCACAATGCGATATAACTATATGAAAGTCACGATACGATAATTATCACGATATTGTGGGGAGGTTGGCAAAAAAAAAAAAGCTCATACAAAAAAACACAATGTTGGGCTTTTGTACATTACAACAATGAAAATCTATAAATAAAAGATAAAATATAATATATATATTGAGGCACTTGCTAATGCAAGCCCACATTGATTTCCTACACATATTGACACTGTTCACAAGCATATTACGTTCCCCTTCATCTGACCATTAGCGTGGATTTTAAACGTAGAAGGGCCAAAACATGCCTTGTGAAAATGAAACCGCATTAAAAAAAAATAGCCAGAGGGTGCTAGAACTGCACAAATGGAAATCAACCCGACTTTTTTTTTTAACAGATTACTGCTTTTAATATCGTGCCATGATGACCACGATATATTGTGACAGTTTTAATATCCATATCACGATTTTGCCATTATCGTTACATCCCTAATTTTATGTGGTTTAAGGGACTTTTTTGTGTGTTCCAGATAGGCATATTCAGTTGGAAAGAGGCGACGCTGCAGCTCAGGAACTGGTGAACTCGCTACAAGTGCTTGAAGTCATGACTGGAGCAATGTCCCATGAGCTCAAACCTCTGGTATGATTTAACCACCATGGCCGTTCTATTGTGTTTCAATGACATCATCGCAAATTCTGTTCTAATAAATGTGTTGATGTGATTCCTTGGGCCACCCACTTCTAGGCTCACAAATATTTAGTTGCAGAGGGATTACTCAAAAGTCATTTCTCTAAATGTTCACGTTTTGTTTTCTGCTCAATTTTAGCTGCTGGAACACCTTCCTCACCTGTTTACCTGCCTACAGCATCCTTACACAGCGGTACGTCACATGGCAGCGCGATGTGTGGGCGTCCTTAGTAAAATATCCATGCTGGAGACCATGGATGTATTTCTTGAGTGTGTCCTACCCTGGTTAGCTGCTATTCATGACTGCACCAAACAGGAGGGGGCCATCGAGGCTTTGGCTTGTATCCTTCACACATGACTGGCTTTGACTTCCATTCAAGAAATGGTGCATTTGAAGGAAGGCGTTGAGATTGTCCTTGACTGACGTACTTTCAGGTGTGATGGAGCAGTTGGATGTGGATATTGTGCCCTACATTGTACTGCTGGTCGTACCCGTGTTGGGGCGTATGAGCGATCCGAGTGACAGCATTCGTTTCATGGCTACGCAGTGCTTTGCTACGCTCATTCGTCTATTGCCGCTTGAGGTAGGAACACACAAATAAGAACCCTACATGCGGTGTTTCTCACACTGATGTATTTTAAGGGACTGTTGAGCACTTTCTCTCCCCCCCCATTCTGAGGTGGTCTACTTGTTTCCCAGGCAGGTATACCGGACCCTCCTGCCATGTCTGCCGACCTGATCCAACAAAAGGCCAGAGAGCGACACTTCTTGGAACAACTGCTTGATGGCAGAAAGCTCGAGAATTACAACATCCCTGTGCCCATTAAAGCAGAGCTCAGGAAGTACCAGCAGGTATGAATCTTTTTCAGGGTCTGCTGATGTTCTTCTTTTTTTTTTTTTTTTACTCACTTCCCTTACAATCTCACTGTTCAGACAGACATATTTGCCTTTAAATGATTTGTGAGGGCACGTCATGTGATTTCATTATTCCGATCCCTTCATACTATGTCAAGTAAAAAAAGAAAGTGGCCGGACCAATATGTCCAATATGAATTATTAGTGTTAATTTTATCAGCCATTTTCAAATTTAATCTTTGTTTTAGTCCAGTTTTAATCACACTTTTTAGTTTTTCATAGTCAACCTCATTCAGTTTTTAGTCACCTTTTAGCCGACTATAACTCGAGCATTTTAGTCTTTATCTTAGTCCAAGAAAACATGATTTTGTCTAGTTTTTGTCAAAAACTGTCAACATTGTAGTCTAGTTTTAGTCAGGACAATCATTTTACCCTTTTACGTTTTTTGGTCAGCAGATATTTCCATCTAATCTCAAACTGCTTCACATAAAAATTCTCTCATCTTTTTGATGAATCACACATAATTACGATATATCAAGTGGCTATTATGACTCCATGCTACGAGCTAGTAAGTTAGCCAGCAGTGCTTAGCAGTCGGTTTAATGTTATTGTTGGAACGTTATAGCGCTTGGATTAATGTTGCGTTATAGACAACCACCACCAAACCTTCTCTTAATTAATCACGTCTTTGTGGTGAACTGCAAGGTGTTTTTTCAGGTTTGTGCCCGTAGATCATGTCTTCTCTTTCTTCCAGGCCAAGCAAAGGCATGGCTTTTTTATTTATTTAATCTTTCAACGTGAATCCACCTCATGTCTGTTCCATGTGATTTTGCACGTTGCACTTGCAAGCTGCTGATTTGAAAGGGCACCCCCTTTTTGTCACTCAGTGTTAGTGACAGATTAGCAGGGACAGGATTTTACAAAATCCCCCAAATTTTTAATCTTGTCTTTTGTTCTTGAACTAAAATGTCCATAGATTTTAGTCCACTTTTTATTGAGTGAGCTACATTTTCGTCTCGTCTTTATTAGTTGACGAACATGTATACTGATTTTAGTGGGTTTTATTCTAGTCTAGTTTTTGTCCGGTAGAAAAAATGTGTGATGACGATTTTTTTTTTATTTAGTTTTCAGAAACGAAATTAACACTAATTCACATCTATAACAGAATGTATGGTGTTCCACAGGGTATGATTGTTGGGCATCTGCTTTTTTCATATTATCTACTGCTCCTGTGTTCCATCTCAAGAAAACAGTGCTGGTGGTTTTAAATTGCTTTATATATAGAGAGAGAGTTGAGTGATGGGAGTCAGTGTTCTAACTGGATGATTTGCAATAATTGTATCTTTTAGGATGGTGTGAACTGGTTGTCCTTCCTCAACAAGTACAAGCTACACGGCATCCTATGCGATGACATGGGCCTCGGCAAGACTCTGCAGTCCATCTGCATTCTAGCAGGAGATCACTACCTCAGGTACTGCACACAGTCCAAATGTCAACGCATCACTTGGTGGAAATGCAAGCTGAATTTGAAATGAGCTGGAGTCAGCCTTCTGATTGGTTGATGCCTTTTCAGGGCTCAGGAATATGCCAAGACAAAGGCGGCAGACTGCAGCCCACTGCCCTCTCTCGTGGTATGCCCGCCCACACTGACTGGTCACTGGGTGGATGAGGTGGGAAAGTTTTGCGCCAAAGAGTACCTCAATCCGCTGCACTACACTGGTCCACCTACAGAGAGAATGCGGTGAGCTTGTATGATTGTGTGGAATGTCTTATTCCTAGAAACCTGCAACACAAAATTTGAATGAGCATTTGTTTTGCTTTCAGGTTACAACACCAGGTGAAGAAACACAATCTTGTAGTCGCATCCTATGATGTTGTGCGAAATGATATTGACTTTTTTAAGTGAGTACCCTCCAGATTCCTCGTTTTTATTATTTCAAAGAGCATCTTAACATCATAACATGGGTTTTGATTTCCACTTTTGCAGAAATGTAAAATTCAATTACTGTATTCTTGATGAAGGTCATATCATCAAAAACGGCAAAACCAAACTTTCCAAAGCCATAAAACAATTGGCTGCCAATTTCCGAGTCATCTTGTCAGGAACGCCCATTCAGGTGAGGTCCTTCTTGCCATGTTTTTATTTACTGATCAAGTACTTAAGACTTTCTGTCCTCATCTCATCCCCAGAATAACGTTCTGGAGCTCTGGTCCCTCTTCGACTTCCTCATGCCGGGCTTCCTGGGGACGGAGCGCCAGTTTGCCGCGCGTTACGGCAAACCGATCCTGGCCAGTCGTGACGCCAAAAGTTCCTCACGGGAACAAGAGGCCGGTATGGCGGCTCCCTTCTCCTTCCTCCAAATGCTTGTATGATGCCAATGTGATTCGAACGTTCTTTTTCTCTCTCCCTGCAGGCGTTCTGGCCATGGAGGCGCTTCATCGGCAAGTGTTACCCTTCCTTTTGAGAAGGATGAAAGAGGATGTACTGCAGGACCTTCCTCCCAAAATAATTCAGGACTACTATTGTAACTTGAGTCCTCTGCAGGTCTGTCACATTAGTTGTCACTTTTCTTTCTATCAAAGCATCAGATACACAGTGTGCACAGGCTTATACTTTTCATACAAACTTTCAGGTTCAGCTCTATGAAGACTTTGCCAAGTCTCGAGCCAAGGCGAGCATAGACGACAGCATCTCGGTTAGCTCTGCAGAGCAAGAGGAAAAGCCCAAACTGAAGGCCACGGGTCACGTCTTCCAGGTACATTTCCTCAACACCACTGGCAACTATGGCACTGATTCTCAACTGGGGGATCGGGTCCCAAAAGAGGATTGCGTACAGGTAGTAAAAAAAAAAAACTACAATTAGGGCTGCAAATCATGATTATTTTAATAATTATACTGTTGATTCTTTTGTCGAGCAATTGATCAATCGTATAAAAATTAAATAAAAAATACAGACAACAATTACGGTCATTATGATTCAGTTACTGTGTTGATCTTTAACATGTTTGGAAAACAATGATCAACATTTTTGCCTATTTTCTAAGTGTTTATTTTGATTCAACACAAAGCCAATCAGTCCGTTTAAATGGACAAGTATTAGATATTTACTGTTGAGAAGCTCAAATTCCTAGCATTTGGACAGTTTTGCGACGCTGCGAAAACGCCAGGCCTATAAAGCACTGGTGGAAGCCCTGTATGTATTTTCTGAAAGGCAAATTCTGTCCTAGTGCGACAACAGATGAGAACCACTTAATGATCTGTAGAACTTTGTTGCTGTTATTTGATAGGCCATATAAATGAACTTGACTTGCTCCAACTTTCAGGCCCTGCAGTACCTACGGAAACTGTGCAATCACCCAAGCTTGGTGTTGACCGCACAGCATCCAGAGTACAAACGCGTCACTGAGCAGCTAGCAGGCCAAAACTCCAACCTGCGGGACATTCAGCACGCTCCTAAACTTTCTGCACTAAAACAGGTCATTAACTTTTATTTGGTTTTTTTTATATATATATATATATATATATATATATATATATATATATATATATATATATATATATATATATATATATATATATATATATATTTTTTTTTTAATGTTTGGTGTTTCGGGTTCTGTTTAATCAATGAATTTCTGTGTCCAGTTGCTCCTCGACTGCGGACTCGGTGGTGGGGGTTCCGAAGGGAGCACTGAGGCAGTGGTGGCTCAGCATCGGGTGCTCATTTTCTGTCAGCTCAAGAGTATGCTGGATATTGTTGAGCATGACCTCCTGAAACCCAAAATGCCCTCAGTCACATACCTGAGGCTGGATGGTAGTGTGCAGGCCGGCCTGCGCCACGCCATCGTCTCACGGTGGGTCTTCAGTCCTGCTTCACACAGTTACTCTGCCATTCAACTGTCCTTCTAAATCTGGACTTCTCTGCTCCCAGGTTTAACAATGACCCGTCCATTGATGTGCTTTTACTGACCACACATGTTGGTGGTCTTGGTCTGAACCTGACTGGTGCTGACACGGTGGTGTTTGTGGAACATGACTGGAACCCAATGAGGGACCTGCAGGCCATGGACCGTGCGCATAGGATAGGCCAGGTACACACATGAGGCCATGCTGCCGTGGGATATAATCAGTGATGCCAGTAACAAGTTACTAAATAGTGTGTTACCCTAAAAAAAAAAAAAAAAATTACTACAAAAAATATATATATATATATTTTTTTAAAAGCATATTTTTGAGTAATCTTATTACAGTTACTCCACTATCGCCATTTGAGTAAACTCACTACAGTTACTGCACTCGAGTAATTTAACTGCAGTTAGTTCTCTTAACCGCTAAAAGTTAATTTGTGGAACATATTTGCTCCGACATTCAAGTAACAACTGAGCGAGAGCAAGAGAGAAACTTGTGATACCTTTCGCCATTAAAGAAAGTAATCAGCAAAGTAACTAATTTACTTTTTTAAAGCAAGTCATTGGTAAGGTAATTTACTTTTTAAAGCAAGTCATCAATAATTAAGTTACTCTTTAAAGCAAGTAATCAGTAAAGCAACTTTCCTTTTAAAGTAATTAATCAGTGATTTAGTTACTCTATAAAACAATTCATCAGTAAAGTAACCGTTACTTTTTAATACAAGTAATCAGCAATTTGCTCTTTAAAGCAAGTAATAAGTAAAGTAACATTTTTTTAACGTCAGGAATCAGTAAGGTAATGTAGTTATTTTTTAAAGCAAGTAATCAGTAGTTACACTTTAAAGTAATTCATCAGTATGGTAAAGTTACTTTAAAAAAATAAGTAATCAGTAATTTAGCTACTCTTTAAAGAAAGCAATCAATAAAGAAACAAATTTACTTTTTAAAACAAGGACTTATTAAGGTAATTAAGTAACTTTTTAAAGCTATAATTTAGTTACTCTTTAAAGCAAGCAACCAGTATCAGTATGGTAACTGTTACTTTTTAAAGCAAGTAATCTTTAATTTATTACCCTTTTAGAAAAAGTAATTATTATCGGTGGTGCCGAGGTCCTCATCTAAAACACGGCTGTTTTGTGTCGTGCAGAAACGGGTCGTGAACGTGTACAGGCTCATCACTCGAGGCACCCTAGAGGAGAAGATCATGGGCCTGCAGAAGTTCAAGATGAATATAGCAAACACCATCATCAGTCAGGAGAATGCCAGCCTGCAAAGCATGGGAACGGACCAGCTCCTCAACCTCTTCACACTTGACAAAGTATGCTCGAATGGTTTCTATTTATTAACCGGAAAGCAGAGAGCTTGAATGAACATGTTTGTATTTGTTTTCTTGTAGGGCGACAGAAGCGAGAGGGCTGAACAGTCCACATCGACCTCAGGAAAGACCTCCATGAAGTCGGTGCTGGACGGTCTGGGAGAGCTCTGGGACCAGCAACAATATGACAGCGAGTACAACCTGGACAGCTTCATGCACTCCCTGCAATAGCGCCGCATCACCTCACTTACTTTCCTGACATCACATCGACTGACCAAGCAGGACCTGGTCAGAATCGGACAAATACCTGAAAGAACCTCTTCAATCCAAGTGTCAATAATCGTGCTGAAAGTTGATTTGCAAACTGTTATTCTCAGATGTCTCCATAATTTACAAAGCTGCAAACGTAATAGGTTTGGACGTGTCATCTCAGCAGCATAGAAGCACTTCAGAATCCAGTCAACCACTCATGTTAAACTTCACCAATCCACACAAGTGACCAGTTTGATGTCGCACTTCACTTTGTCATCAGATGTCATCTGAGCGCCTCCTCCCATCCACCAGATGGCGCTATTTTTTTGTAGCTATTCAGAACTCTTAGAAGCAGCGAAAAGACTGAACGTCCAAATGAGTTTAAAATGAGCTGTGGAAAAGCTCGTCACACAGGAAATAAACTTTTTCAGAGGCCAAGCTGAAAATGTTTTCTGAAATGTCAAGTATTTTAAAAGAATGGACATGTACATATATCTGTAAAAGCTGCTTTTTGTTTATGATAGTGGAATTGGAATAAATTCTACAAACCATTTGAGCTACATCATGCAACGGTGTTTTGTACTACCTAAAAATAACAAGCAAACAAAAACTAAGCAGTCATCCTTGTAATCATCCTTGTATTTCTAACACACCTTTGAAAACTTTTAGTCGTGGTCAGCTTGTATACAGAACTTAATGAATTTCCGCCGTGTCTTAGGGTACATTTAATAACATTTGTCCATTAGCACAGAGAACATTGTAAACATACAAAGCAAATTTGAGGGGGGGGGGGGGGGGTGTTCGGTGGGGAAGTTAATTCAGGTCAATGCGAATTGAAAAAATACAATTTATTAAATAGATAACCAGTGTGGTTGGTGTTTAGAAATGGGGGGAGGGGGTCTTCTTCCAGATTAAGTTTGCATTGAAAATTAGAACATAAAACTCACTGAGTGTGTTTAAGTCAGACCAGTTCCATAATTCAGCTGTCAAAACCTGTGCAAATTCAAGGTGAAACTAACCCATGGTTCTGAACTATACTGGACCAATAACATTCTCCTCACCTTTATTGAGTCAAGACAACCATTTTACATCGACGTCACGCTCGAAGCATACACTAGTAAAAGTGTTTTCACTCCATAAGTAAATTTTACAAGAAGTGTTCAGAGTACATTTTACGAGTTTTTTTTTTCTTTTTCAATACAACCCCCCCACTAGAATTGAGGCACGAACCCACAGCCTTTAGATTGGGTGACAACCACGCTAGGAGCTGAGCCACGCTACTCCATTGTTTGATTGTTGCAGGTGTCAGGTGGAATCCTCATACCTTCAAGCCATTTTTTTTTGCTCCGTTTAGTCACACCAGAAATACATTAGCCTATAATGGCAAACAACAAGACTAATATGGCTCACATGATAAAGTGTCTGGCTACCAAGTTAGCTCCTCAACAGTTTAATAACCTTAAACCTGGGAAAATGTACCCCAAACTCGCCTTGTGAAATTTATAATTCAGTAAATAAAAACTTTACTAATTTTTTTTACCAAGTAAATATAACTTCTTCTTTTTTTTACAGTGTAGGTAAAGTTATATTAGTACACTTTTTCATTTAAAACTGACACAAGAGCGTCTTATTTATTGACATTTTGCCCTTTTTGCTGAATGTAAATGAAATATATTTTTGTCCAGCAGATGTCACCACATTTAATTGTGTCAAATGCCTCGAAGCACTGAACCATTTCCACACATTGCTTCACAAAGCTTCGGTTTCTCCATCACTAGCACTTACTACACCAAGTCAGCTGAAATTCTTGTGTTAAGCGGGCCATGTGCTACAAGACACAAGTAGTGTTTATGCTCAATTCAGTTTTTTTTATTGCCAATTTGTTTTACATTGCAGATCACTTTTTTTCCCATCGACCCCCAATCTTGTTATGCCTGTAGATCATTTTCACATTGACACACAAAGCTAAGCATTTTAAAGAGTCCAAATACAAGAGACATTTGAAAAGAAATTCCAGCTACAAAAATAAAAAAGTGAAAATCAAATCAAATTTGAAAGAATTTCCAACACAACATTCATTTATTCCAAGTAGAAATACAACATAAAATAATATGAATGACATTGACCATGAGTCTTCCGAAATAAATCTTAAGGGTTGAGGGGGGAAATCAATAAAGGGAAATACAAAACAAAACAAATGTAGAAATATCTATATATTTTTTTTCCTCTTGCAAAAATGATGAAAAATTAAAATATGAAAACGTTCTCAATACAAAGGCTACATACTACTGGAAGGTACTAGCAGGTAGTCGTAAATGCACGGTAGAAAATTATTTTTGTGGATCACAATGAAAATAATTCTGCAGTAAAGATTTATACCACTTTTTTTCTGCTTTTTATCTTTTTTTTCTCTTTCTTTTTTTTTTTTTTTTTTTTTTTACAAATAGTACAAACAGTATTGCACGTAACAACAAAGAGGTTCTTAGCTTTAGAAGGAAAAAAACGAAAGAAGAAATGGGACAAATTCAAGTGTTGCTTGAGCAAAAGGCCACCAGTCTTGATGCGCCTTTGGGGGCTTATGGAACATTCTTTTCTTACAACCTCCACTCACTCTTGTAATGACGCCAAACTAACATATGTTTATGTAATTCAAAACAAAAACAATTGGAGCTTTTTTTTTTCCTTAGAAAAATTAAAAAATAAATGTCTAAAAAACAACAAACAGAAAACCAATTACAACCGCGGACAACATAGTAAATAAGTGATTATAAAGATACAAAAAGTGGGAACAAAATAATTTTCTTGATATTTCCAACGGGACCACTAACAAACTAGTCTGTATTCCCACACAAACATCCCAACATTATATTAGTTATAAAATTATATCTCCTTCAACTGTCATGTTCCAAAAAATATGTTTTTAAAATAAAAGTAAATAACCAAATAAAAAAATCAGGCATCCGTTAAATAATTTCTCTTGAATTAAATTATTATATATAATTATTCATCTGAATAAACTTAGAAAATAGCAGTTTCTCTCCTATTATGTTTCAAAATTGAGGTATTGCAAAAGATCTTGTCAGTCAGAAAGCAAGCTTTATCGTCTTTTTTTTGTTGTCTTTTAACAAAACAACGGCAGACTCTCGAAAATTATACAAAGAGTAGTGCATTACAAACTACTATCCTGGAGAGAAGAAACACAAAAACACCCCAAATTCACTTTCATAGGGATACACATGATTAACCTCTAGGTTTCCTTTTTTTTTTTTTTAAGTCTTCTTTCCATCAGTAAAAAATATACTTTTTTTTTCTTTCAAAATGGACAACACAAAACAACAACAGTTTGTGACTAAAAGAGGAGATGGGTTTTGGGGCATGGCAGAATCAACCCCCAACAAAAAATAAAAAAGTGAACACGTGTGACCTTGCAAAAACCTTACAGGCTACGGATTGTCCACAAAACTGCTAAAAACCAGTGTCGTTTGCCATCACATCATAAGCTTTTCATACAAAACACAAGAGATTGTTAGCAGGTCGGTTACTTCAAGCTTTGCAGGACAAAATAAACGGAGGTTAAAAGGGTCCCCCCCCCCCTTAATTTGCACACCTTATATACTTCTACCAAAGTGTAGAGAACATGTGCCATTTGTCAACCTCTAGTAGCTTCATTTGTGTTCTTTCTCATCACTACATAAACAGCAGCGCCTCCTTGTGGGAGGGAGGCCATCAACTCCGCTTGCTAGGCTACTTGCTAATGGTCACAAGTTCTTTGGTTGACTTCTGGGACGTTTACAAATGATCCAACACTTATTTTCCTTTTTGTCTAAAGTTGTCCTCTTTAGATCAGTTTGTGTGCGTTGGAAAGAACAGCTGTTATGTGTGTATCTATACAAGACAAAAAGGCTGAATTGTTGGTACTCTTCCAACAGTTGAGAATTAATACAAACGTATTAAAGATTTACAGTCCTGGACAAAAATGATGGTACCCTTAGCTCAATATTTGACAATTGGAGTTCGCTTTTTTTTTTTAATTGAACCTGTCAAAAGGCATATGGTGCACTCTAAATGAGCAAAAAGCTCTAGCTAGCTCATATCAATAGCCATTTGAGCTAGCTCGCCTTAGCTAGTCGTTGCGCTAGTGCGCCCAATTGTCTTATCGTGACAAAAAATATTTTTCAACTTTCAGATGGATGTGAAGAATATTGAATAAATACTCAAACAGCTTTCCATAGGCTCAGGTTTGAAGGGTAACTTCTTTGTCACAATTTTTTTCAACAAAATACTGAATTAAGGGTACCATCATTTTTGTTGCCAGGCCAGTTTTATTCTGTTGGACCATTTCTGTAAAATTAGTTCTTACATTTTTTTTTCCTTTAATGCAAAAGTACCAACAATTTAGCTTGTGTAATGTGGGTGTATATAGTATATATATTTGAATATATATACTGTATAATATGTATGTGTATTTTATACAGTATATCATTATGTCGAACATGAACGACAGCTAAAGCGAATCACAGTTCTAGGCAAAATCTGACCTAAGTATATATGGTAGAAAAATTGCACAATTAGAACAACAATCACTGCAAAAAAGTACTCCACCTATCAGAGACAGTTTGTCATGGTTATTTTACACCTACAGTAATTGGATTTGTGACACCTAAGGATGCATCAAGCCACCCGATGAATCTGTCGCGTGTTGTGCAAACATGGCCTAGTATTAAAAAGACGATTGCATGCAGCCACCTGAAAGAAACATGCACTTCAATGGCGGCCATCTTTGTGTGGAGAGCGCCCCCGTGGTATCCGAATCAATACCATCAATTTAGCAGCAAAGCCATTGCGGCATTACATTTAGAGAACTCTAGAAAACAAAAATAATGTTCTAAAAAAATATAAAGACGTAGAAATCAACAGTGAACTCATCTGGTTGCGTGTATGAGGTAATAATATTTAGCATTATAGAGCGATTGATTATAAGATGTGTTATTTTTATCATTTCATGGCGCTACAGGGCCCTTACGTTGTTGCGTTTCTTATTCCACCCAGTTTCTGAGTGCACCTGCTTAACTGCCTTTGGTGACGCTTTTTCTTTAGGGGCCTATATATGCTGTACAGGTATACATATATGTGTATGCGCATATATATATATATATATATATATATATATATATATATATATATATATATATATATATATATATATATCCACACTATTTGAAAATAAGTGCATGCACTTTTTTTTTTTTAAACAATAAATTAAAATAATCCATATATGTATAGATAGGTACAAAACTAAAAATATATATATATTTTTTTTTTAAATATTCATATGGTCCCACCACATTGTGTATATGGAGGGTTGGGTGGGTTTGAGGGGAGGGAGGGGTCAGCAGGACTTTGCCACCTAGTCAAAGAAGAGTAACCTGAAAGTAGTCAAGTGTCTGAAGTTACGTCCTATTTTTTTTTTCTGAAAAAAAAAAAAATGAAGTTACGTCCTATATGTGTGTGTGTTTGAGTAAGGTGGTCTGCCAAAAGTGCAAATTCTAAGCTTTCACTGCTCACAATGCTTTATCAGAGGGTTGGGCCATCATGATTTCTTTTAGATTGGAGGGGCTATTTTTTTTGTTGTTGTATGTATGAGGATGGGATGGTCAGCACTCAGCTCCAGCGGAAGGACACATGTCGAGGGCGGTCGCCCCCCTCCTTCACGAGTGGCTTGTGGAACTCTCGGCCTGCCCGCGAGTGAATGCTGGCCCAGCAGTACTCGCAGTAGTACTGCAGGCATGTGACGTTGGCACAGAAGAAGGGGGCGAACTTCCCCCCGCAGCGCGCCCCCTGGCACTCGTCGCACATCTGATCGTCAAGGACATATGGCTTCACCTCCACCTGAGAGGACGGACAGGAGACATAATCCTCCATCAAAACAGTATTTCATTCATACAACTCACATTTGATGATTTAGATTTTTTTTTTAATGTTTTTTTTAAAATGTTTTTTTTTAATGTTTTTTTAAATGTTTTTTTTAAATGTTTTTTTTTAATGTTTTTTTAAATGTTTTTTTTAAATGTTTTTTTTAATGTTTTTTTTAATGTTTTTTTTAATGTTTTTTTTAATGTTTTTTTTTAAATATTTTTTTTCCATCCATCATAGCACTTGACCATTGATCAGGGAAAGAAATGAGAGCTCGGTCGCCATGGCGACGCCGTCTCGCATGCTCAAAGCAGGAAGGAGGATTCAAACCTTGTGGGAGTGTGCCCACAAAATCCTTCTCATTTCATTTAAAGCGTGTGTGTCGCGCTCCTCAATTCAACCAAAGTCAAAGGAAAGTTATAGACAGGCCTTCAGTTTGAAACTCCTATAAGTCTATGAAATGGGAATTAATCTGCCGAAAGTGGAATGGACTAAACATGGCAATGATTACGCATGAAATAATTTATTTCAAGTGTTTGTATTCATTTATTCATGGCCGTTGCGCCACAATGGAAAGCACCATGAATAAATAAACCCGCTCGAATGACGCATCAACAGGCGGTGGATGGTAATTTGGGATTTGGTGATCACGAGTCCTAATTCAATTATCCACCCCGACTTGATGATTTACTTTGAAATGTTATTTATTTTGGGAGGTTTTTTGTTGAGCATAAGTGGGGTTTTTTTTTCATGCGTGACATTTTTTTTTGGTGAGTGTGAATGTTTTTTGTTGGTTTATACAGCCATGACAATTCCCACAACTGTCTGTCAGTTCTTGCTCTTAATGATCGAAAACCTCGGTTGTGCTCAACGTGCTTCTTTCGAGAGGAAAGAGACGGGGGGGGGGGGTGGCAAGGTGAACTTACTCACCCTTTTGTCGATGTCGTTGTGCTGCAGCTGAACGAAGCGAGCGCTGATGGCGGCGATGTAGCTCTGCTGATTAGAGAAGGCCACGCGGCCGGCCCCTTTCGGATATTTCAGCTCCGGGTCGGTGTCGATGCCGGCGTAGCAAACGCCTCCGTATAGCCGATCCATGATCATAGCCAGCTCCACTGGAGCGGGAAACAGAGACGGATGATTAATATTAGCCTGTGGATCGAAAGCCATTTGATCATTTAACTGATAGACTACCAGCCCAGTAAAAATGGATCTTTGACGTCTATAGCCGTCAATGGCAGAGAATGAGTTAAGATCCATGTAAGAGTACGCCGCAGGTTTCAGATCTATAACACATTACAAACACGTAACATATCACTATTATCTTTTTTTTCCTCTTTTTTTATTTCTTAAGAGAGCGCAGTATTGTGCATTCGGTAATCTTACCGATTCGACATGTCATCGTCATTGCTCTCTTTTTTTCTCTTTTTCTTTTTTGTACGTGCGTGAGTGTGTGCATGTGCGGGTGTGTGTGTGTTCTCATTAATTCACCTAAAACCTATTAAAAATCCCAAACCGTTCACCGAAACCGAATACTTCAGAATCCAGCTAGAGTCGCGAGGTTGTCAGGAGACCCGAGGAAGGATCAAAGAAAGGAAAGGAAAATGAAATCCAGCACCGACCACACATCACCTACTACTCACCGGGTTACCAACCAGAATCTTTCACCAACCCCAGAAACATCTAAATTCCAACAAATTAGGGAGACCTCAAGAGAACAAAGGAGAGATTGAGGAAAGGAAGGAAGGAAGGATAGATGAAGCAGAGTGAGCCTCCAGCCTCCACCGATTCAACGACCAGAGGAAGAAGCAGATTGTGTTTGAATTTCGATAGATGCTGGTGCTATTATCGTAGTTATATGAGCTACCTGCACGCAGAGGCCGGGGCACTCCCCCGACAAAGATGGTCTTGCGGGGGTCCAAAGGCTGGGAGCCATCCATGACAAAGTCACTGTCACTCAGGTTCCACGGACGGATCTGGACCTGTGAAGGGAAAAAAAGGTAAATTGATGTAGATAATCAACTTGATGTCATGCACGATTAATTCTTCAGTTGTGAGCCAACCAAGCATTCATTAGTCGAGAAATCATGCAGTGCACTCTAATCTGTAGTATCAGGATTAAAAGAAACATTTGTCACACCCACAGAAATTCAAGAAGCTGGTTGCTCTTTTTTTTCTTCCTACTCGCATACCTCCGTGGAGAATAATGGGGAAACAACGATCAGGAATAAATGGTTGCTTCCTTCGTCCGAGTCTTTGAGAAGACAGTGGATTCATTTTATTTGTGAAGGATGTGTACCGTCAGCATTTCCCGGAGGACTGTTTTGTTATTGAAAAGCCTGTTCAGAGCTGTATTTGCTATCATACCTTCTACCATATTACCGGTGTATTTTTATTTTATTTTATTTTATTTTTTATTTTTAGTGTCTAAAGTGGGAGCTACATTTGTCCTGTGGGGGTTGTTTGGTTACAAGTGGCCAGGTATGACAACGCAGACGGTGGTTGGATAATACTGAAGCGGTCGCGTATTGTTTTGCCAAGATACAATCCGTGGTGGTTATTTTGCCGTGACTGGCAACTCGCCACCTAGTTGAAGTGACTTTGTGATGGTAACCAGCCGCTAAGTGCACTTGACGAGACGGCTTCATAACCGCTTGTAAATGTCTACAAGCATTCACGGCAAATCAGAGACATTCACGGCAAAATAAAGCTCGCAGGGGAGTTGCCTGCTACGGCAAAAATAACCATAATCGCAAACTAACAATGTTATGCGACTTTTTCTTACGGTAAAACATGACGCCACTTTTCCATATATTAAAATAGTTTATCGAGAGAAGGGTGTGGCCTATGCGTGGCCTGGTCCGCTATTTACATAAAAATGACGCTTTTGCAGATTTAGGGATAGCAAAAATATTAGATCCAGTCATTTTTTGTCACAGACATGTATTTTACACATTTGAGAAATATTTTTGTATGTGGAAAAGTTCAACAATATGAGACCTTTAATACAAATATTACTATTCTATAGTATTATACTTAAGCACAATAAAATGTAACGTAAATAATTAAATTATTACTTGTAACATGATTTTATGATTTAATTCAATAGGCTTCCTTCCACCAAGGGGAAAGTATAAATACGCGGAGAAGACGGTAACAATGAAGCTGCAATAATATTATTGTTTTTTTTGTTTTTTTCATTACAGAGTATAAGAATATATGCCTGTGAGTACTGTTATATAAATAGTAAGCTCACCGGCTTGTCCTTGATGGTGGGACTAGACACACACAGGTAGAGCTTGCCGTCCTCCTCGATACAGTTATCAATCAAGGCCTGAACAGAGCTCTCTTCTTGGAACAGCAGGAAGGCGTAACCTGGAAAGGAGTAAAAGGATCTCGTGTATAATAGACAAAACTAAGATCATATCATAAATATCCCAGTGTCCTTTCCCAGTCTCCAAATTTTATTTAACCCGCAAAATCCCGGTTCTTATCCACATAGCTCGCAAGTTCTAGGTCAACGACTGTTGTCGCCACGTTTAAATGAACATAGATTTGGACTTAAAGATGATTTGAGATTTGGGTCATCTTTCATCAGTATCGGGACGTTTATATAAAGAGGGGTTGCCGTAAAGAGAGCTGCTGGACATCCAATCTTGGCAAAACAAAAGAACTGCAGTCCAGCTTCGTTTGAAAAGAGAGAGAAAAAAAGAAAAAAGCAGGGCATGAAATGGCTGAGCTGGCCAGCAGCTCACAATCTCCCCCCCGCAAGCGGGAACAAAGTGTTCCGTGACCCTGGGCAAAAGAGCCAAGAGCGGAGAGGGTAAATGAGTGAGGGACTGGAGGGTGGTGGGCGGGTGAGAGAAGGTAGAGAAAGCACAAGCCTGATGCAATGCAAATTGAAGTTCTGCACATTTTTCCAGTGGAATCGCTAACGTTCTGCACATTTCATTACCATGAGAGTCAATCACCATCAAAATTGAAGGCGATCGATGATCTTTTTCATTTTTACATTTACATCAGTCAGATTCCATAACAAGCCTAACCCTGATCATATTGAGGAATTCCTCAGTAGCTTAAATATACCTCAGTTAACTAATGGATATAAAGATATGTTAGATGCACCACTTACTATAAACTGAGGCTGGTCAATGTTTTCCTCAATGTTTTCCTCCTTATATGTGACCTCACTAGTCTAAACGTGACATTCTGATTATTATTACATTTGCGGAATATGAGTTATGAAGCACAATCCAGCCGTTTTTATCCATTTCGGGGGCGGCCATTTTGTTACTTGCTGTCTGACTGAGGCCTGAGCAACATTGATGTTATCTTCAGTCGACAGCAAGTGGAAGATGGCCGCCCCCCTGAGATGAATAAAAACTGCTGGATTGTGCTGCCTAACTCATATTCCACTAACACAATATCAACGACAATACCATATTTAGACTAGTGGGGCTGCATAGAACATATTATTTAAAAAAAAAAATGGTGGTGGGTTGAGCACATCCCCTTTAAGTAATAGAAACATAAATTCAATTAAAAAAAGATATATATATCCTTGCAGAAACCACAAAATATGATATCTGGTCACATGCTCGACTTTAACTCATTCACTGCCAATGACGGCTAAAGACGTCAAAAATTCATTTAAAATATTTCTATAAATTTTCCACTTTTTCCACTTTTGTTTAGAGTATGAAAACTAAAAATATATATTTTTATTGTACATTTAGAACAGATATAAAATGTGTGATTAATCGTGATTAATTATTGAATTCATGTGATTAATTACAGTTGAAATTTTTAATCATCTGACGCAATTTAAAGATATGTTAGATGCACCACTTACTATAAACGAACTGTACAGTGCTCTAGATAGTATGCCTAATGGAAGAGCACCCAGCCCGGATAGTTATCCGGCTACATTTTTTAAGCATATAAAAGCATATTCTCCCTTTTCCACTTGCCCCTCCAAAAGGTCTCTGCACGGCCTTGACATAAGACACTCATATACATTTTGAAGATGATACACCATTGTACCTACAATATAATGTCACATTTAATCGGCCGGTATATTACCATAATTAGTTATCTGCACCACCTAAATGGTTTGATATTTATGTTGCTGTTTGCTTGAACAAAGATCTCTTGTTCTGTGCAAAGTACAGAGCCTGAAGTCAGAAGAGGACAGTGCACATCCGCAGTGGCTTGTGCTGCAGATTTATATGACCAGAAAGGCGGGGTGGGGCTGGGGGGTCGGGGGGGGGGGGTGTAGCGGTGGGCCGGCCGCAGCATCATTTTCCACCCTACAGATTATTGTTTACAGTCAGAGTCCCTTGTGCCTTATTGTAGCTCAAACAATAACCTTCCCGAAATAAGGGCCACGTCACTCGGACAAAACAGGAAAGAACGGTTTAACACTCAGAGAAGCCTGATGGTTTTTAGGCAAGTTGGAGGTACTGCAAATAATGAAATACAAAGAAAGAACCTATAGAAGAGTGGAAATTCTAAAGAGTGAAAGGTAAATGGACTTAATTTTTTTTACCGCACCTTTCTAATAACAACTTCCTGCGTCATTTGATTTATTGAAATTATGGTGCCTTATTGTCCTTAACTCATTCACTGCCATTGACGGCTGTAGATGTCAAAAATTTATTCGAACTATTTCTATTAGTTGAACATTTTTTTCCACTTTTGTTAACAAGAGTATGAAAACCTAGAACAGATATACAATTTGTGATTAATCATGAGTTAACTAGTGAAGTCATTCGATTTAATTACGATTAAAAATTGTAATCGCCTGACGCCCTTAATTTTTAATAATCTTTTCTTTTTTTAAATCACGTCAGGCGATTCATTTTTTTTTTATTGTAATTAATTGCATGACTTTAATAGTTAACTCATGGTTAATCACAAATTTTATATCTGTTCTAAATGTACAATATTTTTTTCTAGGTTTTCATACTCTTGTTTAGAAAAGTGGGGGAAAAAATGTTGAATTGATAGAAATGGTTCAAATGAACTTTTGACGTCTATAGCCGTCAATGGCAGTGAATGAGTCAAATTCTGGAATGACTCATATGTTGGTTTAGATTCATTTATGCAGCCAGCCTATTTTATATAAGTATAATGTCATCTTACACCCTGGTAGCAATTTGCAGTGTTCAGAGAATTTTGCCACCTCACTCACCCCAAGTCGCAGATCAAAATAGCTCCTTAACATTTGCAGCACCAACTGTGATGACGGTGCCGGGTGATATATGGGGCGGATGTACCTGACATCACCATAGTGACCAGACTTCCTTGCGGTTGCCATGACATCACACACATTTGAGAACCGAAGGCTGGCCTGCATTTGAGTCATGATTGTTTTTATACCAAGAAATCATTAATGGGATATTAGGATCGTTCCAATGATCTAATGTTTGAGGAACAATACCCGTTTCGCATAATCAACGGGCACACAGCGACAGTCAATTTGCAATTGGCCTCCACTAAAAATACTTCCTCCTATATTTGCTTGTCTGGCTGATAACAGGTTTCTGCAGCAAGTGGACACACAGTTGGCAAGATCAACAACCAAAGTGGGTTGCAAGTGTAAAACAAATAGGATATACTAAAACACTGATGAGCAATGAGTGAAAGTGACAACCAAGTTATTATTAGAGTCTTTCAGATTGTTCTGTGTCCACTGTTGCGAGAAAGTACTGCATACCAGAAATAAAAATTGAAATAAAAAAAGACAGTTAAAAGTTTCTGTGTTTATAGCAGTACCTTTTGCCAAAATTATGGAGTGTCGGAAGCATATTACACATGGTGGATTTTTTTTTCTTTTTTAAAGCTATGGTGTATTTATTGATGTATAGAAAAACATCTATTTTCAAAGTTGAATAAATAATAAATATTATTCATTAATTTTAAAAACATTCAATGTGACAGGATAATATGTCATCTGATTGTAATAATGCGCAAATGTAAAACGAAAAGAAAAGAAAAGAAAAAACTGCACTCTAAAAACAGTTGGGTCAAAAATAACTAATTTCTTGTGTGATTTTCAAAAAATGGCTCGATGGTGCCCCCTACAAATGTTCAAGGAACCGTTTCAATCTCAAGCACTTGCCAGTTAACTCATTCACTGCCATTGACGGCTATAGACGTAAAAAAAAAATCATTTGAACTATTTCTATTAGTTTAACATTTTTTTCCCACTTTTTTTTAACTAGAGTGTGAAAACCTAGAATTTTTTTATTGTACATTTAGAACAGATATAAAATTTGTGATTAATCCCGAGTTAACTAGTGAAGTCATGCGATTAATTACAATTTTAAAAAAAATTATCGCCCCTAATTTTAAAAAAAAAAATTTTTTTAAATTGCGTCAGACGGTTAAAAATGTCAACTGTAATTAATCACATGAATTCAATAATTAACTCACGATTAATCACATATTTTATATCTGTTCTAAATGTACAATAATTTTTTTTTTTAGGTTTTCATACTCTAAACAAAAGTGGAAAAAGTGGAAAATTTAATTATATTATATATATATATATATATATATATATATATATATATATATATAATATTTTAATGAATATTTTAAATGAATTTTTGACGTCTATAGCCGTCAATGGCAGTGAATGAGTTAAAGTCGAGCATGTGACAAGATATCATATTTTGTGGTTTCTGCAAGGATATAATTTTTTTTTTAATTGAATTTATGTTTCTATTACTTAAAGGGGATGTGCTCAACCACCATTTTTTTTTTTTAATAATATGTTCTATGCAGCCATTAGCCACTAGTCTAAATATGGTATTGTCGTTGATATTGTGTTAGTGCAATATGAGTTAGGCAGCACAATCCAGCAGTTTTTATTCATCTCAGGGGGGCGGCCATCTTCCACTTGCTGTCGACTGAAGATAACATCAATGTTGCTCAGGCCTCAGTCAGACAGCAAGTGACAAAATGGCCGCCCCCGAAATGGATAAAAACGGCTGGATTGTGCTTCATAACTCATATTCCGCAAATGTAATAATAATCAGAATGTCACGTTTAGACTAGTGAGGTCACATATAAGGAGGAAAACATTGAGGAAAACATTGACCAGCCTCAGGTAACCATTCCAATAAACAGCCACTAGGGTGAAATCTCATAGTGTGTGATTACTGCGGCTGGCCCACCATATCAACAGACACCGTGATGCTCTCTCAGTAGGAGCTATGATTTCTGGGTAACATGAACGTTGTAGGCACCCTATGATGGTGGGAAACACCCAAGGTGATATTTATTGGTGTAGTCTTTGATGTCTGATGGGAAAATTCAGCTTTTGTTTGGACAAACTAATGTTACCTTTAGGCGGGAAGTAGGATTTGCTCTCGGCTTTGTGGGGCCAGTCGACTACCAGGTGTCCATAGCGACGGAAACTGTTGGTGATCTCATCTGTTAAAATAATGAAAAAGGGTGGAGGGAATTTATTTTTGCATCATTGGGTGCACTCATTCGCAATGACTAATACAAGCAACATACAATCAAAATAAAAAATAAAAAAAAGATGAAAATATGATAATTTCAGATTTTCCAGATGCTCAAGACAGCAAGACGAAATCCATCCAAGAAAAGGTCAAACAGCACAACGTAAACAATTTACCTTCATCTATATCTGGGGGTAGGCCTCCGACAAAGACCTTGCGCGAGTAGCGCTCCATCCTCTCTCCGTTCTGACAACGGGTTGGAGAGTTCAGGCCGGGGGTTAAGGAGAGGTCACCGTGGCCATCGTCAAGGAAACCATCTTCAAAGGGAAAAAGGTAGGAACGACCTACAGTGTGAGGAGAGGAAAGGTAAGGAGAACAGCAGAAGGGCAGATGGGGAGATAAAAACAAAATTGAGAGAGGAGGTTAGAGACAATGCAGGAATGGTACATAAAGGTTGATGTAAATGTAACGCCTAACCTTAAATCCACAATAAGAATACACTGCTTTTAAAATGAACACATAAGCCTATTGACAAACTGAAAGGTCAATAAAGTGGCAGGGTATACTGCATTTACGATATTCTGATTAATTTTGCCTTTGTGGAACATGAATTAAGAAGAAAAAAAATGCCCCGTTTATATCCATCACACGGGGTGGCCATTTTGTCACTTGCTGTCAGCTAAAAATGACATCACAGTACCTAAGGGCTCAAATTGCGAGCGTCACATGACCACACCTAGAAAACAGTTGAGCCGTGACGGTCGTTAACTAAGTCCTTACGCATTGTGATGTTATTTGTAGTCGACAGCAAGTACTTATATAAGGCAAAATGGCCGCTCCCTGTGATGGATAACAATGGGTGGATGTAATTCATATTTCACAAATGGAATATTAATCAGAATTAGGGCCCAACGGAGTAATTGGCCGCAGATTATAATCGACCGATTATTGCCCTTCAAACACCAGCCAAAACAATCGGCCGATTATTTTCCCCTTAAAACATCGAAGGAAAAAAATGCTGTGAAAGTACCCTGAATGCACCATTTTGCTTGCGTAGCATTAGCAACTAGCAAATGTGTAGCGTATGTTATTCTGGTTATTCTGTTGTCCCTAAGCGTCCTTTAAGCATCACAAGTTTTATGACACCCCAGACAACGATAAGAATTATATCCACTGCATATTTAAATACATAATTTTTAAAACATCGCTAGCCTAGCGCTAATGCTAAAAGGGAAGGTTGAATCCCATTCAAAGGAATTGTGTGTGTGTGCATTAAATCTATATTTTTTAATAAATCGACAGATTAATCTGTAATCAGTATTTTTTTCTGACAAAAATTGGTATCGGCATAAAAAAAAGCGCGTATCGGCTGGGCCCTAATCAGAAAACCATGTTTAGACTAGTGGGGGCAAATAGAACACACACTATCGTAAAGAAAAGAAAAGAAAAAACTAACAAAAACAAATACAGTATGAGAAAGGAAGGACAATATAACAATGTTGGTGTGTTACAGTCCAATTTTAAGGGAATTCACATAAATTACTGGCTAATTACCATTGCACAGTAGTTTCTCAACTCGCTTGACACTTTTCCACTGGAAAAAAACAGGTACTAAATGTACGGCACAAGGTCAGATGAGGTTCCAAGCATGACAAAACCAGATAAAATAGGTGAGGTAAACATGGTCGATTATGGGTCGAGTCGATTTCTGTTTCAGATCCTCACCACATTGAATCTCCACAACTATGAGTTGTTGTTTGTGAAACTACTAGAGTGAATAAAACTACCGGAAACAACTTCCTTGTGTGTTTTTAAAATACTTTCCCATAAAGTTTCTGATTCTTATGTGCCAAGACTGGCATCAAGAGCGTGATGAAAATGGAATTGTTCCTCTGTTACCCAAAAATAAATCACTGCCTGGCAGGTTGAAACGGCCATCCATTTTCTTGAGTGCTTGTCCTCATTAGGGTGACAGGTGAGCTGGAGCCTATCCCAGCTGACCTTGGGCAAGAGACCGGGTACATGGACTGGTTGCCAGCCAATCGGAGTGCAGGTCAAAACATTTGGTACATTCTCATATAATATCCATCAGGATGAACCTCTGTGCCAATTTCCTAATATGAAAATTGCTTGCTATATAGGGTGGCACATATCGTGACTTCAAATGAATTTTAGGACAGTCAGTGATTGATTACTGAGGAGTTGGCACTAGGCAGTGGAAAAGCAGTATCTTACCATTGCTCAAGTGTATTGAATGACTATGCTAGATTTTGTGTGGGTGTGATATGCACGTTTAGAAGAACTAACTAAATGTAGCTGTTACTGAACAGTGCAGAGGTTGCTGGCTATCAAAACCAATCATATTGAAGCCCTTAATATTTCTGCTAACAGATTAATTGCAGCAGTTCAAAAGCATAGAGAAAAAAATTAACTCAACAATATTAGAGAGTTACAAATTTGTAATCAAATTAACTCATTCACTGCCATTGACGGCTATAGATTATATAAATTCATTTCAACTATTTCTAGTAATTAAATTTTTTTTCCACTTTTGGTAACAAGAATATGAAAAACTATAATTTTTTATTTTATTTTACATTTAGAACAGATATAAAATGTATGATTAATCGTGAGTTAACAATTGAAGTCAAGCGATTAATTATAATAAAAAAAATTATAATATTTTTTTTACTCGTAATTAATTGCATGACTTCACTAGTTAACTCACGATTAAACACAAATTTTATATCTGTTCTAAATGAAAAATAAAAAAAATTCTATGTTTTCATACTCTTGTTAACAAAAGTGGAAAAAAAACTAATAGAAATAGTTCAAATGAATTTTTGACGTCTATAGCCGTCAATGGCAGCGAATGAGTTAATCATCTCCATGTCAGTGTGGACTTTCTTGAAATCCTCAAAATTCAGAACTTAAGTCAAACAGTATCTCAAGAGTTTGCTTCTAATTGCTGAGATGCATCAACCCAAGTAAATCATTTATTTGTCACGATGATTTTTTTTTTTCATTCAATGAAAATACATTTATTTGGATACATTTTTATCAATCACAACACATGAGAGGCGCCTTTCATCTTTCAAGAGACATACAGTAGCGGGCAAAGCAAGCAGAAGCCCAGAAGAGAGCTCCATATTACCTCTTCTGCGGCCAAAGCTCCGGGCTGCTTGTCGGGAGAGTGAGGGAAACAAAGACAGAGGAGAGACAGGGTGGGGTGGGGGGGTTGGGGCATTAACACAGGTAGAGGAGAGATACAGAGATATTTTGTGGAAATAACAATGCAGGAACATCGCTAAGGTAACAAGAAAAACACAGATGGCCACAACTCAGCTTGTTCAACTGAAAAGAGGAGGATTTGTATACTGCTGGTTGCAAACTGCTGCATCTGCCTTAGCAACAGACACGTAGGTGAGGTTTTGTCATGGAAATGGCCGACATGTTTAGCAGCGTAACGCATTACCGCACATTGTCATCTAAGCTTAATGAAGCGGAAATGGCGGACGTTCATGCTAATCTTCTGTGTTTATTCACAAATGGGAAAATAAAGCATGAGTACACGCATGAATTGATGTAGAGCAAGTTAGTCATTATCAGGACCTTGGTGAAATATTACAATTTGCTTTCGAGTCAGGAATGGGAGCCTGTAGACGAGTGGAAACTTCCCACAGTGAGTGAGAGCAGCATGATGGACATTAAGGCTCGAGTTTAATCAATGGAAAGTCAAAGCTACAGCTTTTAATTTGAATAACGTCTGGAGCAGACCTAGAAAACATTAGAAAACTAAAAACTAAAAAAAAACTAAAAAAAAAAAAAAACTAAAACTAAAACTAGAAAACACCTTCTACCTTACACATTATACAGTACAAAGACATTAAATCAAGATGAAACGCAATTAAAGTTAGCATGTCCCTAGACAGCTATTACTGTTGTTTTCCTGTTGCCTACTAAATAAGTCACCCAATTACATCTACTTCTTATGCCGGGAACATAATAATGCGACTAACGCTTTGTATATTGTACACCCATGTCATATATTAAAAACAAACAAAAAATAATAATTATGTTGCTAACTGACTTCCAATCTGGGGCTGTTGTTGTATTATTACCTTCTCCTGTAGTGTATGTAAATGTTTATCTGGAAATTATTTGTGTCTTGTCTTTGTGTTGAATCAAATCTTAATAAAACAAAAGGGGACAAAAAAATAAATAAAATAAAAAATAATGCGACTAACGTGCTACAAACAAGACTGCTCAGCAACACTACCAAAGTAATAGCGTGATATTTATTTTGGAACAGTTCACAATGTCTCTGGTATAATTGTCCCGCATTGACTTTCCAGCATGTGTTATGGTTAGGGCGACCAGCCCACTTTTACGCAGGTCCCGTCCCGGCTTCTTGTCTTTTATTTTAATTTTAAAGTTTAGTTATCAATCCAATTGTTTGGGTTATGCAAATGTCAATCACAGAGTTGCCATAGCGATACACCAATTCAAAAGGAATTTATATGTTGAATTCCTGCTCTGAATATATGACTTGGAGAGCTGATACACGCCCGTCGTGCAAGCCGTGGAAGCGACAGGGCGGCCATCTTGCTCCTCCCATCTCGTGAGCAGACTACTGTATAAACTATACGGTATACGTACACATTAGACATATACAGCTCGTAGGCAGTTAGTATAGGTCCGGGGGCGGGGTTTGTGATAGTTCAAAAACAAATTGGATGTTATTTGCTGCTTTTTCTTTCATCACTCTGTTCTTTAGACCTCATATTAGATTTGGCAGAGGCATCTTTTGTTGAATTACAGTTATAATTCTTTAATAAAAAAAAAATTACAAGTTTCCTCCTGTAAACATTATTAAACTAAAAAATCATAAATCATGCTATTTCTACAAAGTATTGTCTTAAATGTTTTCCAATTTCGATACTGTAAATGTATAGGATGGTATGAGCAATATGGCGGCCTTGCAGCTTCAAAAGTCTAGGCCTGTCGGCTATCCAGTCATATATTCAGTGCTACTTCCTGCTTCCGTGGTCTAAGAATAATGGAAAATGTAGTCCTACTCTCCCAATGCTGCGGTCTTGGGTCAGACCCAACGTAAACTGAGCTTTTCTGGCAACATATTTCCAATGTTACAATGCGGGACCTGAGCAAGGTAAACCAATAGATGTCGGAACCAAGCAGAAAAGGTTGGATAATGGTGAATGCATTGCTTTTATTTACAGCTGTTGAAAGATAGTCTTTAGCATTAGCTAAAGTGATAACACAACCAGATTGACGAGCAATTACATTTGTTATAAATAATTCCTAGTGATTCATTGTATATTTGATTTCCAGCGAAATTGTAGTCTGTTTTTTAATTTTAAAAATCTAGTCACCCTATTATGGTACAAATCACTTTGCTGGAGGGTTGATAGGTTGACAGGGAATACTTGTTTATGTTTTACAATTGCTCATGAGAGTGGAATGGGGGGAAATATATGTAAAACAAATACACAATTATTTAAAAAAAAAATAAAGACAAAAACCCAACCTTAGAAGATAATATATTGGCAGATTCTGTCAAATGACGCCGTGGTAGGCCTCGGCCACTATCACTTCACTTTAGTTATTCTTGAAGCTCACTTCAGATAGATCTAGTGAGTGGACAATGATTTATAACATGGCACTGACAGTGGTCGAATTTTCCTCACGAGATGACTAAAATTCAGTTTATCTTGTCTGCACCAAAAAAAAAAAAAAAAAGTTTCACTAAATGCTAACATCGGGAGAGGAACGAGGTCTTTTGGCTCCTTACCTCCAAAACAAATATGGACCTTTGCATTACAAGGGGGCCCATTGTGGGATCACTCTCACAGAATATGTTGTCTCTGAGGCTCCTCTCCTTCACAACGTTTTCATTAAAAAAAAAAGATCTGACTCTCCAATCCCCCAAAACCTGGGCAGGCTGTCTGCAGTATTGCCCTTTCTCTCCCCTAGCCTCGGCTATAACAAAGTCGCCTAGCAACCAGGGAAACAGACAGAAACCACAGCACAGGGTGCAATCTCACGAAGGGGGGGATGGAGATAAGTAATGGGTTGAGACTACATCTCATCTGGTGTGAAATGAAGTTGTGTGATTTCTTTGGACGTGACCAGTTTGATGTGTCCTGATTTGCACAGCTTCAAGTTGACAACGGAGTGGGCCGCCGACACGTTTATTACTCTCACTAACCAATGCCACATCACAGACTTGACACTTTATTCTGCACTTCAAGGGCTATCTGGTAAAGGTTCTTCCGTTACGACGTCTCACAGCTTGGAGACTCGACTCAAACTTAATTAATGCATTTATTAGAAGAAAAAAAAAAGAGAGCAATGATGATGACTTGTCAAATCGGTAAAATTACCGAATGAACAATACTGAGCTCTCCAGAAAAAAAAAAAGGGAAGGGCGTGTCCTGTATGGGCTCAGCAGTGGGGAAAGCATATGGGACGAAAACCTGATTTCTTGATCTGGCTGGTCATCTGCATGCTGGTAGACCAGCACCGGCACTAGTAGATTCTAGTCTTACATGTAGGGCTATTTATAGAAATGCTATTCACAGGTCATGTGTGCGAAATGGTTCATCCTTGGTTTATGGTGTCAGGGAACCCGGGCCCAAATAAAGGGTAAGCAGGTGCACCAAATGTTTAGTGGCATGGATCACTGTGGTTAAGGGACCGCCGTATGAGGCGTGTCAGAAAAGTTCTGGAACTGCTGACGTGGTAAGATAGATTTCAAACTGCAAGAAACTACAGATCGTCAACAAAGAGATCATGTTTGTTTTTGTTCATTGCGTGAGAAGAGGAGGGTCTTGTGGAAGGGTAATTCTTGGCGGTGGAGGATCCCGGAAGAATCCTTGCAGGAGTTCATGAAGGCATGGCAGAAGACTCCAGGGAGATTATTTTGAAGGGGAATTTTTTTTGGGGGGTGAGCAGTCCTCGATCAATCCTTGAGGTTTTCTGACAACCTCATAAATCCCCAACCGGTGGCCTCCACTCTAACGGGTTTGCCAGAGCAATGTTTCCTTCCACCAAGCAGAACCATTCAATTTGGTGCACTAAAGTAATTTGATAAGATTTTCCACAGTGGGTGGTGGAGTATACAAGAAACACAAATGTCTCCCTCACTGGATTCATTTTTTTTTCCTTAAAGTAATTTTGTTTTCCTTCCAATCTGTGTCATTCCTATCTGAGACGCAAAGCCACCAATTCTTGATTTTACATAAAAACAAGCCTTTATTCTTTAGACAAACAAACTCGTGAGTATAAGGTAAAAAAAAAAATCAATTAATACGAAAAATGAAATGAACATCAACATAGTTCTAAAGCAAAAGTGGCAAACTTGAATAACCACAAATCACAACGAATACTTCATTCTGCCTCTGACTGCACCACATTTTTTACATGAACCAGAAACAAAAGGCCATGCAAACAGGCACGAATAACGTGAACCAGGTACACATTCCATTCACATTGTAACACTGAAGTAACGATTCTCTGTCGACCAATCAACGGTCATTAGTGTCTTGCTCCACCCATACAAAAGCATTTGTACTAATTACACCTCCGTACCACAAATGGATGCCTTCCCTCAAATACATGCCTGGTCTTTGCAACTGAGTAAATAAAACCACACCTGCATGAGGGAATAAAATATAAGTGCAATGCTAATATATTACAAAGCACCTTTTCTTAGCTAAAATTCTCCAAAAGGATGACATCGCAATGAAATGATACTTACTGTTCAGTGGCATTATATGTTCAGCTCCGGGATGATGAAAGTTAATGCCCATACGTCCTGGGAAAGGAAAAAAACAAAAAAAACTGTGTCAACAGCAGCTTGATAGGCATTTGTTGCACCTCTTTTGCTACAACTGACTATAGGAGAAAAGCAAATGAAAAAATACTGCCCATGAAACGAATACACATCCTGTGTGAATATTAGAAAACGGTCATTTACTTGTTGTCACATCTTTGATATGCACATTCATAAACATCAATATTAATATAATGCCATTTACATCATGATTCAATAAGTCCTTATGAATTTAACCCTGGAGAACCCACAGGGTCAAATTTGGCCCCTATAAATTCTGCTACTCAAATAACAAAGACCTCTTTTTTTTTTCCAGCAGTGATTTTGTCCCTGTGTTCTTGTTTCCATTGGCCAAAGTGTGTTTGTACATTCAAAATCCAGTTCTAAAATGCAACAAATAAAAAAAATTATATTGTTCAATGTAGCTGTGTATTTGATTGATTATTTTCTTAAATTCTAAATAGTTTACTGACTGTTTTTGTTATCCTGATTTTTCGAAATGATACCCCTAAATCCCAAAAGGGTCAAATTTCGCCCTAATCCTAAATTAGGGAATAAAGGGTTAAAATTGAAAAAACATATATTTTGGTGTTCAGTGAATTTATAGCAGTCATTTAATGTATAATTCATAATTTTCCAAAGAAGAAAAGGGTTCTTGGGTTCTCCAGGGCTAGTCAGCCCATTTTTGCAGAGGGCTGATAAGATGCTGTTGTGGAATTAAGCCTAATGTGAGTCGGACCAGCTGCATGTTATAGGCTGGTGTTGTGCAAACAAGAAGGCATGTTAAAAGTTACTGGGTTTGGCTGCAGGCCTAACATAGTTGAAAAAAGAGGATGGCCTCTTCCTAGCTTGCGGGCAAGTTTTCTAAGAAGTTAGGCTTAGTTGAAAATCAATACGGCAATATAGAGGGAGGGCCAACGGAGCTGCAAGTCAAAAGCCACCTTACACTATCCTATTTGGTTTGTGTGTGAATGGTCCAAGATGTGCACCACCACCACCAGCCCGAAGTCACTTAATGAGGATGGTGTAGAAAACGGATGGACAAATGGGTATGCATATTATTGTGAGAGAATCCTGAGGTAAATCCAATGTGTTGAGAACACAGGATCATAAAGTAAAAACTACACACACGAATGACTCGGGTGTGTCACTGAATCATTTCCTGATAGGAGAGCAAACACTGCTGTCTGTGCCTGTCTATCCATCTTCCATAAGAGCAATTTGGGGGGGGCAGTTCCTTTCCTGACACCTTAAAATAGTTCTGGCCATCTGCCATCTGCTTCCCCAAGAAGTTGAGAGGAAAGGCAAAAGGGGCCTCCAAGTTGGAACTGCAGCTCTAGTTAGGCTTCCTCACAGACGAATTACACAATCGCTAATCGGGATGGCAGTTAGTGTTACTACTGAGGATATAACACCACTCTTTCTATGCTTAGCTCTCCTTTTAGGTCAAATAACGACCTTCTATGGCTGATTCTGAAGCATAACAATATGGACCAAATGGTTACAGCCAATTATATGAATCTCTGTGTGGTGGGTGCATGTTCTCTCTATTGGCACACCAATTCGTTGAAGCAACTGAACTGGGGAATAGCAAAAACAAAAACAGTCGGTGCTGGATTTCACTTTCCTTTCTTTTCTTTGGTCCTTCCTCTGGTCTCTTGACGGCCTCACGACTCTGGCTGGAAGTGTTCGGTTTAGGTGAACGGTATGGGATTTTTTAATAGGTTTTAGGTGAACTAATGAATACACACACACACTTGCACACACGCACAAAAAAAAAAAAAAGATCAATGATGATGACATGTCAAATCGGTAAAATTACCGAATGAACAATACTGAGCTCTCCAGGATTAAAAAATAAAAATAGATTCACACCAGGCGATTGACCCTTACACACACAACCCATTTTCTGCAATGGATAATCTGTAACCTTCTCCTGTTCTTATTGAGAAACAAGCGACGCCAGCAACAAATCAGCTTTTTGTGTACAGTACATTTTTTTTAGTACACCTCATGAAAAATGGGAGCAAAACCGCCAACGAGCTCGGGTATGACAATAGCACAATGCGTAATGGAAAAATGTGGCCACATTGCTCCCCTAAGCTGCATCATGTTGAGTAGGACCAGGGTAGTCAGCATCAATGGAATACTGTACTGTAGAAAGAAAAGAAAACAATACCTAGTGAGAAGCACCTGACATGGCTGGAAAGAGAGAAAGAGTTATTTTCCCCATTTGTCAGCATGACCTACTTCCAAGTTCCTCGCATACACACTTGAACCAACAACCCAGAATTTCAACATTAACATAGTGAAATTGATTTAGCTACACAATGGAAAAGAGGAAGTTTCTTTCCATGGAAACAAAACTATAATTAACCATTTGAGTCAAAATTATTTAAAAAATTAAACTATGGGATGTCTTTTATAGCTGTTGTTATCTGGGAGTTGGAGAATCCAGTTGTGCCTGCTGCACGTTTTTTCATTGAAAACGGAGCTTTCAATGAGATCGGGACATGCAAACTTTATTCACTATGAAGACAAGCTAAGCAAATTTGTTTTGTAGCTGGGTGGAATTAGCCCAGTCATGATCGCACAAGCCCTCAATTTTCCATCATAACGTAGTAGGATTTATTAGTTGCAATCTAACCTTTAACACAGCCAAACCCATCATCTTATCTGTGTGTAGTCATTAAATGTTGTTTAAAGTACAGGGACTTCCCTCATCTCAGAGTAATGTGCTAAAAGGTCATGAGTTCAATTCCAACATGTCAGGCAAGCTAACATTGACCTTTCACCTCAACTTAATTTAGCATGACCACCCCCCTCCAAAGTAGAGGGTCCCTATTGACTTACTTTCCCCATTTGTCAACATTTTTGGATTACCTTATGCACAGAATGGCCGCATGGCAAAATGAATCTGACACAGTCCACTCACACTTGACCCAAATGGAGCAACGAAGCGCAACAGTGGCGCAACATTCCCGGTCTGACAATTTGTAAGCAGGCTACTGGTGGCTACGATTCATTTGACTTATGTTGTGCCTGCAAGGCTTGTTTTGCTCCCGATAAAAACCTCGTGTCAACTCATATCTACGGATCAATGCTTTTGTCAACAATGTACAAAGTCAAACAGCAGCAGTATTTGTTCGCCCTCTACTTCTGATGACTTGTGCTGGCTAGCAACGCCCATTCTATAGCATAAACAAGAACAAAGACTGGAATCAATAATTCACAGGCAAAGCCCAAAAATAGCCTATAGATTAATGAGAGAGGTTGATTTTTTACTTTGGTCCTTCCTCGGGTCTCCTGACCTGAGCCTCACGACTCTGGCTGGAAGTGTTCGGTTTAGGTGAACGGTATGGGATTTTTTAATAGGTTTTAGGTGAACTAATGAATACACGCACACACACACGCACATACACTTTAAAAAAAAAAGAAAAAAAAAGAGAGCGCAATGATGATGACATGTCAAATCGGTAAAATTACCGAATGAACAATACTGAGCTCTCCAGAGGAAAAAAAAATAATAAAAAATCTGTAGTATAAACACAAAAAGTTGCTCTGTAATCAACTCATAAACTTCTCCTCTATGTAATCTTCTGTGAACTCTCACACCCACGGTAACAATTGCAAATAATAACTAACGCATGGGTAAGATCATGTGAGTTAGACAAGTTGAGCTAGTGTGTGCAAGTGGATAATGTATAAAGGCTATTAACCGCCAGATAACGACGTGGAAGGAGGACGTGGCTTGGAAGATCCTTTTAGTTTTTCCTGTCGACTCGAGTCGTTTTCTTTTTGTAACGTTGAGCGAGGTGTGCTTGGTTGCGTGGCTCATTCTGCGACCGGGTGACGTTCTACCGGGCGAATTCTTTTGAAGAGAATAAAAGACGAGGTTTGTCGAGAACCCCCCACTTTGGGGTGGATTGCTTCAATTTTGAGATGTGCGAACACAAGAGTGTTTTAGATCCCTCAGCATGGCCCAAGGCATTAGAGCTCTACACAAACAGGGTGGAGCTGTTCTGTGGTTGTCAAGGGAGGTTGCAGTCGCCATATGCCTCTCTACATGACAACCACAATGATCATTGTGATTGTAATTTTCCATAATTGCTCTTAGTGTGATGGAGGAAGTGGGTAGTTGTGGGGTTCATCACCCACACCCCCAACCACAACTACTAACACCAGGAGTGTGTGAGTTACTGTCATGTGATATCTCAGACATCAGATACCAAAATATGGAAATGTAGATATTAGCTAGCTGCATTTGTTTTTCTCTGTGTAGGCTTCATGAGTGATCTGATCACAAGTGACATCTAACTACAGTATATGCTGCATTTCAGAAATCTGGGGAAGTCAGAGCTATCTCATGTTCGACTATAAAGAGTGAATGTTCAAGTTCTTCCTTTTCTTTGATCCTTCCTCTGGTCTCCTGACTTCACGACTACCTGGATTCTAAAGTATTCGGTTTAGGTGAACGGTATGGGATTTTTTTAATATGTTTTAGGTGAATTAATGAGCACACACTCACATACAAAAAAAAAAAAAAAAAGAAGAGAAGAAAAAAAAAGAGAGAGAGCAATGATGATGACATGTCGAATTGGTAAGATTACCGAATGAACAATACTAAGCTCTCTCTGAGAAAAAAAAAGAAAAAAAAATCTTTGGAGATACATTAGATACACACTAAAATACTATAAATATTTAATGTAGTTAGCTGTCTTTATTAGACAGCATCAGATATAACAGTTAAGCATAGAGTTATTCAGGCAATACTAGTTTATAGCAAATGTCAGCCATGACTTGTTTACATATAAACGGAATGCATAGATGCAGAAACTCCAACTTTGAAGGCATCTTGAATACGGCAGCAGCATGTTGCTTTCCTCCACTTTTTTTTTTTTTTTCAGGAAAGCTCAGTATTGTTCATTCGATTTGACATCATCATTGCTCTCCTTTTTTAAAATTTTTTATTAAAAAAAAATTTTTTTTTAAAGAGTGCCATGTTGCTTCCCTCCAAATGCAGCTCACATTTCTCTCGTGATCATATAACACTTGCTTAATTCCGATGCAAATACAAATGCGCACCAAAACCCACCGGAACCTTTTGCAGCTATGTTGCACATCAGTCAGAACAAGTTGACTTGCAAGTAGACTTCAGTAAAAAGTGAGTGTATTCACCTCAGAATCACAGATCAGTTAGTTGTATTAGTTTCAATCAGAAAATGCAGATACATATCCAGGAGTGATAAGAAACCAGGTGTAATGAGACAAAACAAAACCCACAACCCATACATATAATATAAATGTGGACATATGAATATTCCTAACGTGCAAAATTATTCCTCCACAAAATAGTCATTGGTAGGCCATCAGCAGGGTGAGTATTACCTTTGTCATGGTCAGTCCTTATCATATCCATTAAGGAATTCTCCAAAGAGTGCAAATTAAATGCGTCAAAGGGCCGATTCCGGTCCTACAACATGAAACAAAGACAGAGAGAGAGAACAGTGGTCATAATCAAAATACAAAATGAACATAGGACAGATCATAGTACCAGCAATAATGTGAAATTATACTTGCAGACCACCTGACCATCACCCATTATCAACAAAGTACAGTTGGTAAACAAATTGATTTCATTGACATGATTGGGCCTATTTTTTTCCCACTCCCTCCTTCCTCGTGTTTTCTTGTTTTTCATCTAAGAAAGCCAGGGTGCTAATTTAGCAAAACACCAGACTTCCTGTTCTGTCACCCTGTTAGTCATTGTTATTTTTTTGTGTTTCAAGGATAGTTTGTGACCGTGATGACAAATTCCTTGTCTTTTTAAATAAATAAATGAAGGTTAGTCAGAAATAGGGGTACACACTAACACGCACACACACATGCACATGCACGTACAAAATATTTTTTTTTCTTTTTTAAATACAATTTAAAAAAAAAAGAAGGGAAAAAAAAAAAGAAATAGGGGTACGGTGTCCCTCAATGTACAAACTACACTGATGCACCCAATGGAGTACTAATTGGATTTCAAAGTAAATGCTCGTACCTATTCGATGGCCAGAAGGCACAGGTATGTTCTCTAATTGTGAGAGTCAATTGTCAAAAGGTGCAAACCGACAAAATGCTAAATTATTTTACCATAAACGTTTAGTGTCCTGGGTAGGGGTAGGCCGACTATCGGCCTTTTTGTGAATCTAAAGGTTAATAGAGCTGGTCTCTCACTGAGCGGTTGAATGCTTGCGAACGTAGTGAATTTAGGGTTTTCATCAGGATTTATTTGTAAGATGTTCACATACAGTTTTTATTTGTCATGAAGACATTTTCAACATATTCTGACAATTTTTCACTGTCTGCGAAGATCCTTTGAAACATTTTTTACGAATCCTGGCGAAAACCCCAACAGAGCTACTTTCGCATGTGTTTGCCGCTCAGTGGTTTACAGGGAACTTTTCATTGATTTAAATTTTCACTTTATACAAAATTATGCTGACATTGGGAACTCCCTACACTTTTTTTTTTTTTTAATAAATAGAAGTACAGTAGAACAGTAGAAAACTTTAGGGAACTTTAGGGAATATTTACTTGCTTCGTTTTAAATTTAGCTTAACACATGGTGATGACACTGAACGCGCCTTGCAATTTTTTCCAATTTTGACATCTAATATTTTATCTCCAACTGCAAATGAATATTGGCCTGAAATATCGGTTATCTGTCTCCTTGACTACTAATAATCGCTATCCGTAATAACATCTATCACTAGTCCTGGGGCATAGAAAAGGTCAGGAAACCCTACTTTTGTCTGCTATAACACAACTCGCATGTGGTTTCATAAATAATGACTTGACCCTACCTCTTGCTCGAATTCAGCTGAACCTCGACCCTGGCATGAAAAGTGGATGGCTGGACGAATTATTTGTCAACGTGTTTCTGTATCATTCTGAACTAATCAAAGAGACAAACTTTTCACTATTGAATCTCGCTACTGCAAGTTGTTGAGGATCAAATAAACCAGGATGTTCCATCTTGGTGGCAAAGTGGTTCGAGAGGAGTGGTTGGCATGGCTCTTGGCCATACTTTGAAAGGAAGGAGGGGGGGGGGGATTCGTTCTGGTCTTTAGTTAGCACAGATGACTAATCATGTGCTGCACATTCTGTCCTTGTGATGAAAAAAAAAAAAATCTACAAATCAGCTTTCTGATCTTGTGAGGCACTTCGACCCTACCCCCTCGGAAACCAGAACAATAATCAATACTATGTTCAATGGCTCAAGGTCAAACCCAGCACTCGCAGCTGATCAAACGCCTACTGTCTGTGGATGAATGCATTAGAGTGACATGTGTGCCAAAGGTGAGGCCTGAGAGTGTCTCGCTCCAGGCTGGGCAGCCCAAGCTCGAGCAGCATTGTTTGCACACCAACACTATTGTGACGCTTTAGGCCGAGCATTCAAAAGCGTTATTCACTCGCACTCTGGACGCGACAGTTAAAAATCTGCCCACTTGGTACAAACGCTAAATACTTAAAACGCTGAGCTTTTAGTTTCCTTGCCCTCCCCTCCTCAGTGATCAGTGTGGATGCGCACAGTAAGGGGGTGGGGGGGTTCATGGAACTCAATCTGGTCCAGTGATCTAAACAGATAATATACAAATATGACATAATAAAACATAAGGATCCAAGACGTCGGAATGAAGGGTCAGCTGGTCCTCAATAACAAGATACACAAGCACATGGGCGATAATAATTAGCAAGAGCGTTGTTTTGTTTTGTTTTGTTTGTAATTTAACAAAAGCAGACTACAACCATTTGCAAATATTTTTCAACCTATATTCAGCTAAATACACAACAAAGACAAGATATTTAATTTAATATTTAATTTAATAATTTCTTTCCATGTAAGGGTCTCTTCTGTCATAGTTTATACATCATAATTGCGCTTTATAACATTTTCGATGCGAGACAGGTCTGGACTGCTGGCAGGCTAGTCTAGTACTTGTACTCATTACTTTAAAGCTGCACTGTTCTAACGCATGCAAAATGTGGCGTGGCATTGTCTTGCTAAAAAAAACAAAAACAAGAAAGTCCCTGAAAAAGACAATATGCTTGGATGGCAACATACAGTATGTTGCTTTAGAGATGTGTAAGTTACCCATGCCATGGGAACTGTCTCACCCCCATATCATCACAGATGCTGGCTTTTGAATTTTGAATTTTGCACCGATAACCCAGAAACCTTTCCTCTTTGGCCTGGAGGACAACAAAGTCGATGATTTTCAAAAGCAATTTGAAATGTGGACTCGTCAGACCGCAGCACACTTTTTTTTACTGTGCATCAGCGTATCTCAGATGAGCTTGCGCCCATAGAAGCGGGCGGCGTTACTGCGTGTTGTTGATATATGGCTTTCGCTTTGCATGGTCGAGTTTGAACTTACATTTGTAGATGTAACGATTAAGTGTGTTAATCTAACAAAGTGGAAGGACAAGGTTAAACTAGCAGCTACGCTACAGGAGCAGCATAATGGAAAATAAGATCCTGGAAAACAAGTTACACCATGTTTACTTTCTCATGTAAATGTCCTCAGCTCCACCCGCAAATTCATTAAAGCTCCTTCAGGTTTGCATGACCACCAGACAACATTTGACTCTTGGTTTGAAGCTGACATGAGATCAGATACCAACTACCATCTATTCGTGACAGGGTATCCCAGAGATGTTCATGTGACTTTGTGACTTAAGCCTCACACCCATTTGCTAAGAAGAATTCCACACATTCCCCACCTTTAAAGTGGAGCCGACCAGTACACATTCGAGGACAAGGGATGTAAGATTCCACCTGCAGCATTTGAAAATCACTCAGGACCTGATTTAGTAAAAATATGCATAAATGGGCATAACTGGCATAACTGCTCATGCAAGTGAATGTGGAAGCTGGCACGAGGAGGATTGTGTCTGCCAAATAGGCAAAATTCCTGCGCAATTCAATTTTGCACGTTCTGCGAGGACTATTTTCAGCTACTGTGAACATTTTTGATACACCGGGGAGCAAAAAGACTAGACTAAATTTTACTCACATTATTTTTAGTGTGTTCGAGACAGTTTGCCAATCCCGTGAAAAAAAAAATAGTAAAGTAAATTTTGCAAGGAGAGATTTTGACTTTTTTTTAATTTTATTTAAATAAAGTCACTCAAGGGTTGAGGAACAAAACCACAACTTTAGGTTGGGAGACAGCCAATCTAATGTGTGTTAGTATATCGCCCGTGTCAGCTGGAATCTCCGTACCTCCAAGAGAGCAAAAACAATGTTTTTTGTCTCCTTTTGAATATTAGCAAACAGTAGGAGTGGCATAGCTCAGGTGGTAGAGTGGCTCCCAAGCTGAAGGTCGTGAGTTTGATCCTCAACCCTTATATCACTTTTTTTTTAAATAAAAATAAACTAGTAAAATACACTCTAAAAAAAATCCTTCTAAAATGTACTTAGTATTTCTGAGGAAAAAAAAAACGTTACTAGGTTTTTGTCGTGGGATAGGCCAATTCTCTCGTAAACAGTCAAAAAAAATACTTTGAGTAAAATTTTGTGTACATTTTACTCTGTTTAGAGTGGGACCAAATAGACTCTTATTTTAGGTTTACATGATGGTGACCTAAAAAAAATTTGGGGGACCGCTACTATAATTTCAATGTCATTCACAAATTTGAGGATGACTACATTCCATAATTCCATAATGGCCACGCTCATTCACAATTGAATTCACATGCAGTGGTTGTGTCAGAGGTCAGGATGGCAGAACTAGCATAAACAAAGCATGTGCAAAAAAAAAAGCACAGTCTGTAAAACATGGCTCTTGGTGAAATCTTCTCAACATCAACAGGCGCACCTGTCATGTCATCATGAGCTCTCCGTGTGACATTGTGCGACGGCTGTGGCCCCGCCTGCTGCTTGGCTCAGCAATTTGCCCGAGTTTCACTTCAGTAAACAAACCAGTTGACATGTGGCACCCTGACCTTGCATCGTGGTGATAACTCCTGTCCAATTATGGCTGTAATTGTTAAGCAGTTAGGTGTGAGCTTTGGTTCAGATGACATCAGTGAGGCCACCGAAGGCCCTCTAGGAAAACACTCTATGCTGTGTAAAAGTTATCGCTAGTGGGTTATTGCAAATATATGCTGATAATTAGGTCATAGCTGTAAAATATTGTATGGCATCTTCTTATGATGGACTTGGACTTGTTTTCACACACAAAGGTAATACACTCATCACGGACACCACAAATCAATGCCTTTGTGGGATCGGTAGGACATACTGAACATTGAAATGTTAAAGTATTTACAATTGAGCAATCCAAACCTTAATTTTTATACCTTTTGTCCTCATTAACTCATTCACTGCCATTGACATTGTTAACAAGAGTATGAAAACCGATTAATTGCAATTAAAAAATTTAATCGCTCCCTGAATTTTTAATAATCTTTTCTTTTTTTTATTCATTCACTGCCATTGACGGCTATAAACGTCAAAAATTCATTCGAACTATTTCTATTAGTTTAACATTTTTTTCCACTTTTGTTAAGAGTATGAAAACCTAGATTTTTAAAATATTGTACATTAACAGGAATAATTTTTTTGATTAATTGTGAGTTAATTAGTGAAGTCATGTGATTAATTACAATTTAAAAAATTAATCGCCTGACACCCTGAATTTTTTTTTAATCTTTTTTTTTTTTTATGAATTTATGGCAATGAATGAGTTGAGGTGGCAGTTGAGCTGAATCTTTTTTCTTCTTTTTTTTTCTTCTTCTTTTTTTTCCTTAAGATGAATCTTATCTCATCAGACATCGAGCAAGAGGACTGGTTGCCAGCCAATCGCAAAGAAATGTATACAACTAAACCATATCTTGGTATTGGCAAGAGGCCAGTTGAGTGTGAATGGAAAGTTGCTACGTCATTTTGATATAGTTTCCCTCCAGTGTTTGTGGCAAATAAGATATTTTACTTAACAGTGACACCAAAGTCATTCATCAGTTACTTGCAATATGTACAATAGTCTTATTCGACCAATAATATACAACTTCACAGTATCATTTATGGTAAAATTGTGCTCCTGGGCCTAAGAAAGAGCGAATGACACTGAAATAAATATTTTCTCTAAAAGAGTAAATGTTTAATCTCACACCTCCATTTGCAAGTTGTGTTTTATGTAGCCACAATATGTATTCAAATGACATCACTAACAGGTTTGACTTATGCTCTATTTTTTTTTCCACATCCATGTTTAATCACACAAAGTTCCAAGTCATCTTTAGATTTAAGGAATAGCATTCGGCTTCCTTTTTATGGCGATTTATTTTGTGGTCAGAATAAATAAACGAAGGCCAAAAAGACTGGCCATGTGTGAAAAGCAAGTCAGTATTGGCAACAGTCTGCTTGCAATTGGATATGCCAAGCTGAGAAAAGGTGACCCCTGAAACGGTCTTGAATTTGATCATACAAGCGAACAGATGAAGCCTATGAAAAGTGCGTATATCTACATAGATCTAATGTTAAACAGGTTGTCAACAGCGTACATTCCTCTTAAATATCAGTATGGAGCTTTCAGAGATTTTTTTTAAAGGTAAAGAAAGGTCTCACCCTATTCCCTCTTGCGATTTTCATTTCCACCATTTTGGGAGTTAACAAATGCAGTGGTTGTAAATTGTAAACGTACATAAGGACTGAATAAGGCATCTTCGCTTATTTAAAAACTGGGTTGCTCTCGTCTCACTTTGAGCCAATGCATTACCAATGAACAACTTCTCGCATGTCAACAAAGTTTTTATTAGAAACCTGAAATGAGCTGGGCTCAAAACAGATTTTTATTTTTATTTTTAGATTGAAAATCTCACAAGATTACTGATATGTTATTAGTCAAAATGAATTCTGTTCTTTCCTTGCTACAGTATGTTGCCATCATTCGGTGAAATCTACTTAGCGTCTCACTCTAGTTGGCATAACACTGAATATTGCGAATGATTACAGCTTGTTATTTTGGTTTGTTAACTCTGGATCAGGGGTATGCAACCTGCGGTTTTGGAGCCACATGTGGCTCTTCTGTCCCTCTCCTGTGGATCTCTAAAAAAAATTGTAGAAATCGTAATTGTAGAAATTGCCCAAAAATGGCAGAAAATTGAATAAAAAGACAGAAAAGAAAATGTTCAAAAAGTAACCATAAGAAGAAATCCTAAAAAATACCATAAAATGTCCACAAAATTGCCCAAAATGGCAGCAAATTGATAGCAAAAAAGGCAGAAAAAAATGCCTTCAAATGTTTTGCAGCTCCAGACGTATTTTGGGTTATTTATTTGATACACAGCATACTTTTGATTACACCGTATGCCATTTAAACACTACAGAGTAAACTGCAAGAGGGGTTATACTGAACCAATAGTCGTGCTATTAATATTAATTATTAGACATGTAATTGTTCAGTGTTCTTGGGTTCTTTGATAGACTAAATAACACATTGGATTTACAGCATGCAATTTGTGCAATCTTGTATAAATGCAACAGTAAATACTGAAGACTGTGCTGCTGTACTTTTTAGCCTCTCTCATGTAAAACGTGAATTACCGAAATTGTGATATATGGCTGTTATTAAAACACTGTGAAATCAGCACAAAAAAAAAAGACATATTTCAGTGCGGCAATGGCTAATGTCATAAAAATAATAGCCTAGAGGACTAGATAAAATCACAAAATCCAAAAATAATCAGCATATTTTGATGATCTGTTATACACCAAATTAACCAAGGGGGTTCAATTAATAAGAGTGTGTTTACCTGGAAAGGTAGTATATTGCTGTCAGTCCTGAAGGCAGCGTCCTCATTCCAGGCCTTGGGGACCAGGGGACCAGGTCTTGGAAATTTTGGGGGTGCAATAACATTGCTGCCATAAGGTTTCTTCATGGGGGAAATGGGGCTCACGGGAGAGGGAACTCCAACGCCGACCCCCACCCCTCTGCGTGGGTCCCTGCCTGCCTGCAAAGCACTCCAAGGGTGGTTGGAGCCGCTGCTCCACCCGGCGTTTTGGTGATTATTCCAAGCCGGTGACGATACGGACGAAGACGACCCCTTAGCGGCGTTCATGATCGTCTGATAAGCGTTTCTCGGGGGTAAGAGGCCTTGGTTGGGGCTGAGGGGGGATCTTCTCTGCTGGGGTTGCTGCGCCGGTTGTTGATGCTGTTGAGACTGGGTTGCGAGTCCCATCTGCGGGGAGAAATTACCCCCGAAGACCGCGTTGACGTGGTGGGGGAAGTTCTGGAAAAGCATCGTCCCGTTCACGGAGGGTATTCCCTGAAAAAAGCTTTCGTCCACGACGTTGCTGTTTCCCGTGGACCAAGTGCTCCCGAAGGAGGAGGACGGGGAGGAAATGAGACCTTCGGTCTCCTGTGGCTGCTGGTGGAAGTTCAACCCCGGTAGGATCGGTGACTCCATCGACACTTTGTCCGCGCTGCTGCTGCCGGTCGACGGACTCTCGGACCCCGATGATGAGGACGAGGGCTCCAATGTCGGGGGGGTGCTGGAGGAGGGAGGAGGGTCTTGCTGATGGTGAACCTGGGTTGTGTTTTTGTCCATCAGTAAATCATCCTGCATGTTTTGAAGAGCTGCAAAAGAGACGTATTTAACATGTAATTGTTATTTTTCAGCCAAGCGCTGCACTGCATTGGCCGGGCAGCCGCGCATGTCCAAGTGTTGCAACTCCGGCGAGGTTCTGACATTAGCAGGACCGTGCAAGTGCAAAGCCCATTTGATGACCACCCATTTAACCGAAAGCAAGCACACTTCCCAAGACTATCAGCAGGGTTCATATATGCCACGAATTCCACGAAGCATATACGTGGAAACAGTCAACGGATTTCGCCACGTTGCGTTTTCCCCTTCCACGCTGGAAACTCTAAACTGCAACGTGAAACTGATTGTGTGTGTGGGCATATAGGACCTCCCCTGTCCTCATTTGCATACGTCAGTAAATACAGCTGTCCTCCCATAAGGTGAAAACTAAAAGGCTCCATGACCCATGCGGTCAGTTATAAGGCTATCCTTGAATTGACACACTTATTAGTACATGATAAATGCTGCACAGAAACGCGCCTGGAATGCTTTATTAATGCGCATGCATCCGGTTGTGTGCTTTGAATATGGACACAACACAAAGTCTCATCTCAGTGCAAAAACGCCCTGTATAGTATGGCTTTTTATTCAGCTATAGCGCACTGATAGAAGTCCGCAGTGAGACAGATGATCTCTGGAGAAACGGTGCGTTTTTAATAAATATCATTCAACGCCAGTGACACTTCACATTTCATGAAACAATTTCAAATCGTGCAACCTGACAACCCCGTATTTGCATTTATTTATAGGATCAAAAGCAATAAACAGATCAAAATAATCCAACTATGGCTCAACAAATGACAAGACACAACAGGCAATAAGTACGATTTAAATGTTAAGTCATGTCATTCAATGGTTTAAAATAAAGTCATTAGAAATTTGACAACATCTTATATTATATACTTAAAACAACTACGAAAGAAATGTACACATTTTAGCAGTAGTGTGATCATAATCGCAACAGCCTGCATTGCACACACCCTGGCAGTTAATCCGCGATTTCTCCCCCAAGAGGTGCGCTTCCAAGGTCATCAGAACAACCCACTGTCCTCACCCTTTTTATACGCATTGCCACAGCATGAGTTTACAAACAACCCTTTGCACACTATTACAGAAGTGCGTACATTTCATGGACCTGCCTTGCTTTGAAATCCCCCCCCTTTAATCCATATGTGTGTCCCAACACAAAACGACACAAGCAGCATGCACCACAGCCATCTGTCAGTCTATCGCCAAGTTACCTTGATTGTTCACCCTTTGGGGAATCGGAGGATAAATATATTTCTGTTTGCCTCGCCTAGGTTTAGAAATGACAAACGAGCAACCCTTGTTCCGAGGTAGTCAGCAGTTGCCTCAACAGCTGATTGACTGCGGCGCATGGATGATGCCGCAGAGGATTTTGGGAGTTGTAGTTTATGGAACTTCAGCGCTGTCATTTACTACAATTTCAATGTTTTCTGATTGAATGAGCAACAATGTTGAAAGCACAATATTCAAAAATAGTTACATTTAAAAATAAATTTCTTGTCTGTTTTTAAAACATGTAGAAAGCAACACAAATTATTCCAATGTGTTGTAATGTAATAATTGTGTGATTGTCTTATATTTGTATGGTATGCGTAGATATTTTGTCATTATGATTTATGGTTATAACAATGCCACAAACGATCTGATATACAATATTTCCCTCCTAGTTCTATATGTGCAGTACAGTAGTTTGACAAAGTAGTCGTAAAACTACAGTTCCCATGTCGAGGAAAAAGGGGCAATGTCACGTGGGGGCACGTCCTTTTTCCTTGTTTTGATGACGTAATCACGCATGGTCCTGCTGCTCTTGCGTTGCCTCACATCCGCCCGTCATCCGATCGGAGTCAAGCGGTCACAACGATGTGGTAATATGAGTGACTACTACTAGGCCTTATCCAAAATAAAGATGTTTATTATTTGCGGCAATACGCTGACTACAGCAAAGAGATAGATAGCGCGCAATGACTACGAATGAATAGACTCTTGCTAAGGTTAATAGCTGGCGACTCCCGTCAACACGAAGACCTTCGTAGCTAGTTTAGCTAGCGACAGTTCCTGGTGCCCGCCCTTTAACGGCCTTTTCGTTTTTATGTTTGTCTTCAAATCAAGTCATCGGTTGTACCAATACGGCGTCTAAACGACAGGTTTATCTCCTATAATGGCGGACGAAGATGCGGTGGTCTTGCAGCAGAATCTCGACAGGTGAGTGTATGGCTAGCATGCTAATGGTAGCCACGTACCATGGTAAAAAATCGCAACGGTTGTTTGTTAGCCACGGACAGCTGACAAGTGATGATTGTTAATATAATAAGGGTTTTCATGTTTATGCTTACATTGAAACTAACTTTCATAATTATGGGACTGCTGAGCCGCAAAAATGCGGCCCGTACCGTAGATCGCACCGGGACAAATGAGGTATCAAACGACGCGGCTCGATCTGACTTATCTGCATTATTTTTCTAGGAATTCCCACTTACCACGGCGACGCAATACCCCCAAAACTACCCCAAAAAGTGCCATAGGAATGAATGGGAAATGGAAAGACAAAATCACACATCAAGCACCTTTTTCCAAGACATGCTGTGCACGCATACGTTATCCGACCGATACGAATTTTAACTCATTTTGTAGGAATTTTTCCCATCTTTAGCTCAGTGTCGAAAATTTTTTTAAGGAATGAAAGCTCTCCCCTCTGTGCGGGTTCAAAGACAGTGAGTCATAAAGCATTTTAACACACTCTGTTTTAGCAATTAGCCAGAGTGCCGGGAAGCAACAAATCTCTTGCCAAAAGTCAAAAGTTTCACTTCAAATTGTCACCATGGCCACAATCTTTTCTCACTAGACGTCAAATTCTCACATTTTGTAGTCACGAGTGTCTTCTTTCAGACAAACTAACTTTTATTTGGCTAAGGTGTCATTTAGTACCTTTATTTTCCCTTTAAGCTCGGACAAGTCGGACCAACTCGCCTATCTCTGCCATGTTAAATTCAGGCGCCTTTCGCTCTTCATTTCTGATAAATCATAAGTTTTCAACCTGCTCTCATTTGGTCATTTTTCATCCGATAAAAAATGAGAACATGCTCGTGTTCCCCAAACCCTTGCCGTTCTAACGAGCCATTTCTTGAATCTGTATCTTGAACCGTTAAGTCGTGAGAGGCTTTTGTTCAAGGGGTGCGTCTCTCATAGACTCTCAATGGAATGTGGGGCGCGTGACGGCTCCAAGTCAAAAATGGGTGTGCGTTGTTAAAGTGACAGTGACATATTTTTAGATTATGGTTAACTTCCACATTTCTTGACCAAATTTTAAACTGTTCAGCTCATTACCAAAGAGTCAGCAGTCCCATTCAAAATTTCCGCGGGAATTTTTCTAGTTGTTCATATATTACCATGGAACAATCAGATATTATTTATTGCAGCCTTAAAATAGAAAGCATATTTATGTTATAAATAGTTTTCTTGATCCTTAACATAGTTTTTCCTGGAAAATACAACTGTTGAACAAAATGATCAAAACAGACTCACAGGCATCCTTCTCCATCCATCTTCTCAGAAACAATTCTCAAAACGTCTCACTTACATGTTTAATTCTCCCCATGAACACCACACTACAGCAACATTGGTTTGTGAGGGCCCCGTGGAGGTAACTTGAGCAGTTGATTTTGCTCTGAGGTGATACGCCAAAGACACACAACTAATATGCTATTTGAATTTGACTTTACAAAGTGTGCATATTACTTTAGAATTCTCCTCAAGCGTCAAGCAAGCACAGTGCTCAACATAAATGAGTACACCCCTACAGGTTTGTAAGAACATCTTTACTTTCAGAATAAATATTTTCTACAAAACTACAAGCTACTCCCACAAATGTGGGTCATTAATTGCAGACAAGATTTGTCAAGTACACACACAAAAGTTTACTAAAGAACATTTTGCACAATAAGTAGACCCTGAGAAAAAAAACTGCTAAGTGCAAACTGGTGTGATCAGAAGAGACAGTTTTGGTGATACAAGTGGGCAATTATTGCCACAGAAGAAGACGTTTTAAATGCTTTATCTTGGTCTTATATTGGAATCACCAGATTTTCAAAATATACTCCTTTCAGAGTCAGACTGATCAATGGAGTATTTATTTTTTTTGCTCAACCTCTGTGCGCCGATACCAAATGTACCCCGGAACTGTACCATGTCATGGCCCAGTGGTCGGGGCCAAACCACTGTGGTAAGCATAGCAGAGACCAAAGAAAGAGATACTTGATATAGAGAGTGAGGTTAACAGCATGTGATGTTCATGCCTCTAAAGTTTCGCTTCAGTGTCTTTGTGCTTTATCATCTCTCTTCCTGTCTCTTGTCTTCAGTTTCATTTCTCCTGAACTCAGCTAAATGAAGGGCAACACAGCTATTATACCCTGCAGGGTATTGCAGCTTTTCTAGCATATTCTAGTGCAGGGGTGTCAAACTCATTTTGTGTGTGCACCCTACTGAGCGGTGACAAAACACATCCTCCGGTTAAATGATTCAAAAATGGACCTGCTCTGCATCACATATTAAGAGGATAAATAAGTCTAAATGTGACATTGTGGTGTTGTCCAGTTTCAACGAATGAAACTGAAGACAGCGTAATTAAAATCAATCATTTGTCAAAATAAATGTATTTGGTCATGTTAGCCTGTAGTAGCAAAAGGCGAGCTACAGTTTCGAGTTTCGCATGTAGGATTGCATTTCGGTGGTGGTTTATTAAATCCTGTCCTACTGCGAGGCTGGGTTACCTGAATAGGAGCTAATGGATGTGTGGGAGCCGTGTGTTGTGGACCCCCCTCTGTGCCCATCTTCACACTTCTCATTCTTGAGAGGTCTTCAGCTTGCCAGTCACAGTTATGCTTTGAGACCAGTCAGATTTTTTTTGTATAAACCTTATTAAATGTTTAGTGTACAATGCTGACATTGAAAATAATGGACTTGAACAAAAATAATGATATTATTGTTATTCATTATTGAGCAAAAATCTTTTCTTTTCCTTTATTTATTTATTTATTTATTTCTATTTTTTTTACATGTGACAGTACATGTGAATCTCAAAAATCGGTGACAGATTGCCCCTTAGGTCTGTCTACCTTAGTCCAAGTAGACTCTACATTGTAAATACACAAGTGAAATTTACCAATGTACCAGTTAGCCTTTATTTTGTCAAGTAGCTGACAGACAACCCAACGAAAGGTGATGTTTTGGCTCAAGATTTGAGGTTTCCGTCAGAGTAGATTCAGATCCACAAACAAATTAATTAGTAGCAGATGCCATTTTTATAATATGCTGACGGCTGCTTAAACATGAATGGCGGGCCAAAAATGGCCCCGGGGGCCACAGTCTGGACACCACTGCAGTAAACAACCAAACAAACCAATATGGACACCTACAAGCTTAAATTTGCTTAATTGAGCAGGGCAGATGATTTTTTAAATATATTTTTGTAACAATTGCAATTCACTTAAAAATACCAACGTTTGATAACGGATCCCACTGTTAAGAGCTCCAAAAGGCACCCCTGAGTAGTTTCTGTCTCATGCCAGGCCCACTCAGCCCCTCTCACCATGTATCCGTTTTAGGAGTTGCTGGGTATGCTTCGCAACAGACGAGGACGACCGCACAGCAGAGTGGGTGCGTCCATGCCGCTGCCGGGGTTCCACCAAGTGGGTCCACCAGGCCTGCCTGCAGCGCTGGGTGGACGAGAAGCAGCGTGGCAACAGCACAGCACGAGTAGCCTGTCCACAGTGTAATGCAGAGTATCTCATTGTCTTTCCCAAACTGGGTAAGTGGCACTTGGGAAATGAGCCAAAGGGGTGAAAGTAGCTCCGGGATTACAAATTGGAGAAGCACTAGCTGTATTTTTATGTAAGACGTTGACCGCGAAAGTTATGTTTTTGTGTGAGTGTGTATTTAAAAAAAAATAATAATAATTTTGAGAAACAGTGGGCTGTTGAATTGTTGTAGTGGATAGCATTTGGCTATTTGTTCAATAGATGTCTTGGCGAACCGACATCCATTTATCCTGACTTGTCCAGCGCGAGTCAGCTATTTTTAAAAATCAGCCATGACCTCATATATGGCCCAAGTCCGCTAAACTTGCCAGAATCTGCTTAATATACATTTTTTTCTGGTCATAAACATCATGCAATCACATGTGACATTATTAGCACAAGGATGCATTCACAATAATGAAAACGTACTTCAAGCTAATTGTGCACACTTGTCACTTAATTATCCATCAGACACAGGGCCACTCAAATTTTACCTTGAAAGAGCAAGACGCTGCAACGCGAGATGAGACCTGGCCCCAAGACAATGTTGTCTGCAGGAAGCCTGAAAGGTTCATTTATATTTATAGAGACCAAGGCTGTGCTGTCACTCAGTCAGGTGCTATAAGCAGAAGGTTCCGCTCACTTCCTACGCCCCAGTGAATAACCTGCTGCATGTGATATTTAGCACTTGGCTGGAAGCTGGCTATTTTAAAATGAAAGTGTTAATCATCAGGATTAATTGGTGCTGAGGTCCCCGAGGAACTCATAATTACTGCTCTACCAATTTTAACACCGATAAACAAAGTTGTTCAAAGCTTCTATTTGAGCTGAGCAATGATGTACAAGCACGAATTCCGCGGTTGATTGTGTCATTTATATATAATTGATATTTGTAAAGTATCGTATCAAATCTTGGACATCACACTTGACGTCAGCATATCACTTGACCTATCACTGGACCTCACTTGACCTCTTTCAGCCAACATTACTGTAGAGCATTCACTGTCTTGTCGGTTTTTCTTCTGAGAAACGGACAGTAGTGAATTAGTACCAAATGAACATGATCGTTGAAGCAGGGGTTCCTCAGATTGTTGGTTGGACCCTTCTAGAAATTATATTAATAAATTAATAAATTATCTTTGGAATCGTTGGCTTCATTATTCTACGATTAAAATAAACTTTGAATTGGAATCGTGGAGATGGTTCATAAGGTCCACTGTGTTTACATTCGGAATCACCTAATTATTTATATGGTGGGATAACAATTGATGTATGTGTTGATTTTAAATAGAAAACCTCCTCTTTCTATTGTCTGTTGTCAGACGGAAGCGTGGGCTTTACTTTATGATTTTGGGAGTGGGGAGTCTGAGGGAAACTGGGTCAAGAAAGCGCTGATAAAGACGCTCATCAAAGGCTGCGCAGAGACGATTCTGATGTTGCTTTGAGTCAATTCATAAATTGTAACAGGATGTGTCTCGTGAAGGGCATTGACATTTAACCAAGCAGATTTGGATTTTTGTGAAACCTGCTGGACTTGTTGATTGTGATAGCGAAAACACTAAGGCCCCGTCCACACGAAAGCCCGTTTCAATGTATCCTCACAAGTTTCTTACCGTTTAGGCTGTTCGTCCACATGACGGCGCGGTTTCAGAGCTTGAAACGGATCACTTTTGAAACTGGGCTCCAGAGTGGAAAGATTTCAATACGCCGTACGCGTCTGTCTGGACGGGACACCTTATGCAGGATACTCCTCCAGCGATGACGTAATAGTTGCAGCTCGATGGCGACGTATGCGCCAATTTTCGCGTGTCTTCGCGCAAACCGTCAGTCTGTCAACAACAATGGCGGATAGCCGTGTCGTAGTCGTTTTGCGCAGCCTCCTTTGCTTGGTTATGCTTTTGCAGCAAAATATTTAGCTTCTTTATTCCCACGTTCAACAAGCGGTGTTGTACTTGAATCAGCCGCCATTGTTACTTCTCCTTTGTCCGTCTTTTTCATGTTGTTTTGATACATGCAAAGCCATGTTTGTTCCGTAGATTGCAATAAAGTTAGGGAAAAAAAGTGATTCTTTTTCTACGCTTTCTGTTAATTCCATGTGGCTTGCGCTACAGCGCCACTCTGGACTTGGAGCCGTTAAACGTCCTCAGCGTCTTATTTTGGGCACACGCAATTCTTGAAATGCTGCTTCTGCGTGTACGAGATTTGTTTGAGGAACGCGGCCTGAATCTCAAATTTTAGGTCAAGAGGAGCGAGGGTTTGGGAGCTGCGGCATGCCAAATTTTGAAAATGATCCAGTAATAGGCGGGTGGCCATCTTCTTTGAACCCTTATAGCTCAGTAACTACTCAGTCAAATCTTCATCAAAACAGGTCTTGTTGGAAAGGGAAATCAACAAGGATTCAAAATCTGCAACTGCATATTTTAGTAACAATATGACCTTTTGTTTTAGTTGACCTTGAAATTTACCTTGTGGATCACGTGATAGTGGGTTTGTTTGTTTTTTTACACAGATTAGCTTGTTACAAACATCATTTGCGTAAGAACTGACAACTGGGAAGAAAAAAACCTGGTTCGATTTTTTTATTTGCCTCGCCCATTCGAACAAATGTCCGAATGACCATCCATTCCTGCGCATCACTAGCATTGCAAGTTCAAATCCCAAATCCACTTTCAGAAAACAAAAACGAGCAGTAATAGCTGAAATGATCAAATTGTCCTTGTTTGACGTCGCATGCTGTGCCTTAACCGTCAGAATGATAGCGATTTCACAGCTTGCTAACACTGACGATAAATTTTGGGGGGGGGATGGAGCTAATGGGAGTCGTCATCCTCTCAGGGTGTCTCATCTGCCGAGCTCATCTCATTTCCACAGATCCCCGCCGTGAAGCCCAACAGTCTCATATCAGCGTTTCTGTTTACCCAGCTTTTGTTTGCTGTGCTAGAAGTGCGGCGCGAGGAGCGATAGGGGCGGGTCGATGAGCGGTCGTATTCCAGAGCCAAAGCGAGCCCATCAACACGGCTCAGAGGGACAGCCCGTCCTCGCGTGGCGTCAAGAGAACTAGTTGAACAGTTCGCCGAATATGCACATACAACTGAAGCGCTGCGCTTACCGCCCGCCCCGTTTTTAATGATCTTAATTACAAAACCGGCTGTCAAAGCATGTAATGAAATGCTTGGCTCGCCATCCTGTTGGCGGGTCATTAAGGGCCGACCCATTTTCCTCCAGACGTGGAGGCGGAACGCTCAGGCAGGGAGAGCGGAAGGAAACCCTACTAATAAGAGACATAAATGCACAAATGCAGTACTAAATTTGAACATAGATTTAATTATGTTGTGCAAGTGATCTGATGATGTTTGTCTTCGTCAGGGCCTGTAGTGTACGTGCTGGACCTGGCCGACCGGCTCATCTCCAAGGGCGGACCTTTCGCCGCCGCCGGCATCATGGTGGGGTCCATATACTGGACTGCCGTCACGTACGGCGCCGTCACCGTCATGCAGGTCTGACCAACAGACTCCATCAAACCAACTTCTGGTTCTTACCGCACTTTAGCTGGAATTTTATAGCTTTTATTTGTCATTTAAAAATGACGGAAGACGATTGGGGCCAGTGAAAAGGGAAAAAAAAAAATCTCACTCTATTCTCATAATTCTGACTTTAACTCTTTGACTGCCAAAAACGTTAAATAACGTTTAGTAAAATCCTATGGAGGAGTGCCAAAGACGTTAAAAGACGTTTGTTTCAAAACAGAGGTGAAACTAACCATTTTCTATTGTTGATTACTGAAAAACGGAATAAGGTAGAAACAAACTTTTTTTTCTGATGAAAGATGAGAGTCCAATCTTTCATTTGGTAGTATGTGTGTTTCCATAGTCCAAACACATAATTTTCTGTGGATCTTGAAAGATCAGTCAAAATGCTTAAATCGGCTGGCACCCACAGCATCCCTTTTCTGAAAACGTCTGGCAGTCAAAGAGTTAAAGTGAGAATTTTGACTTTAAAGTGAGAATTCTGACATAAATATCATAATTCGGACTTTAAAGTGAGAATTCTGACTTTGTGACTTAAAGCTATGTATTGGGGCGTGGGGGGGGGGGTCAGAATTCAAGTCAGAATTCTGAGAATTAAGTCAGAAATCTCACTTAAAATTCAGAATTATGAGAAGAAAGTGAGAATTCTAATAAGTCAGAATTCTAACTTTAATTCTTTTACTACCACACGTTACTCAAAAAACAACCCCCCGGCAGTGCCAGCCAATTTCAAGCATTTTAACTCGTCTTTCAAGGCAAACAGAATATTGTGTGCTCTGACTACATAAAAATGGTGGGTACCAAATTAAAAAAAAGTATGTTTCTACCTTATTCCGTTCTTTAATAATCACCATTTGAAAATAGGTAATTTGAGTGGCATTGAGTGAAAATTGAAAAGATACATTTTCTGCAAAACAGTGACCTTGACACTAATAAATTCTTTAGTGACACTCGAAAAAAGTGAATTAGATTTAATGTGACAAAGGCCTTTGATCATTCACGTCATCCTTAGAAACGTTCTATTTCATCATTTTCGTCATGTGTCAGTGTAATTCCATACTACCCAGAGCCCATTGAAAAGAGATACAATGCTTCCATCTGCTGGCCATAGTTAGTGGGTGTTTTGGAATTTTACAACCCCAATGACAAGGCAGCGCTGCACAGGCGTTGCACTGCCGATTTGAGGAGGGGAAAAAACATAGTAAACGTCAATTAACGTTTTTGGCGGCATTCATTTGGATTTTAATATACGTCATTAAATGTTTTTGGCGTTAAAGAGTTGAAGTCAAAATGCTGAGAATAAAGTCAGAATTCTCACTTAAAAGTCAGAATTTTGAGAATAAAGTCAGAATTCTCACTTTAAAATGAAAATGCTGAGAATAAAGTCAGAATCCTTCCCACTTTTTTCTCTCTCTTCACTTTCCCTAATCGTCTTCCATAAAAAAATAATAAATCAAATTAGGATTTAAAAATAAAAATTAAAGTCACATGACAAATAAAAGTGGAGTAAAAAGGCCTGGTGGTTGACATTCTGTCTGATCCGCAGGTGGTGGGCCACAAGGAGGGTCTTGATGTTATGGAGCGTGCCGACCCCCTCTTCCTTCTCATCGGCCTGCCCACCATCCCCGTCATGTTGATCCTCGGCAAGATGATCCGCTGGGAGGATTACGTCCTGCGCCTGTGGAGGAAGTACTCCAACAAACTGCAAATCCTCAACAGCATCTTTCCCGGTCAGCATGCACATTTTTCTTTTTTCCTCTTGTAGTGGGGGGAGTCGTCATGCTGAGCGAGCCTCCTCTAAATATAGTCAATTCAAGCCGAGTTGTCGGTTGCGTGCGTCTCCACAGGGATCGGCTGCCCAGTCCCTCGCATCCCGGCCGAGGCCAGCCCCTTGGCCGACCACGTCTCGGCCACCCGGATCCTGTGCGGCGCGCTGGTCTTCCCCACCATTGCCACCCTCGTGGGGAAGCTCATGTTCAGCAGCGTCAACTCCAACCTGCAGAGGACCATCCTGGTACGTAGAGACACAGTCAGGTCATTTCACCTGTTGTTTATGCATTTAAAAAATATGATTCAAAAATTAAATACAAAAAAATATATAAATGGAAATAAAAATATATATCCTAAACAAATAAATAAAAAACAAGATTCGAAAAATATTAAAATAAATGTGGAAATAAATTCAAAAATAAATATATAAATCTGCTTTCATTTATTTATATCAGCCTGAAAATGCGTCATGAAATGTTATTCAAATGAGGTGGGCGGTCCTAAGCGTGTCTTAAGTTGAACTCTTTGCCTATTGGTTGATCGACGTGTCAGTTTATGTTGGACTCTGCCCACTACACAGCAAGGGAGAATTCACGCACGAAAGAAACAATGGATCTTGTTTATAGGAGCTTGTGTGAAGTTTTCAAGCAATTCAAGCCACAAGTTCTGTTGGTCACTTTTATTTATATATTGCATTTTGGGTAAAAAAAAAAAAAAAGCCTAAATAAATGATTGAATAATTAAAGTGAAAATAAAAATGGATATAAAAAAATATAATTCAAAAATTAAATACAAAAAAATACATATAAATAGAAAAAAATATATATATATATATACATGCATAAATATCCAAACATTATGAATAGCGCTGCAAAAATGTCAAAATGCGCTCCAATCATTCTGTTCACAGGGAGGAATCGCCTTTGTTGCCATCAAGGGGTCGTTTAAAGTGTACTTCAAACAGCAGCAGTACATGCGGCAAGCCCACCGCAAGATCCTCAACTTTCCTGAGCAGGAGGAAGCCTGAAGACCCGAGCAGATGTAAGACCAAGGGCCGGCCGGTGAGGTTTGGGGGGAGGTCAGTCGGTCTCACCTTCCCCACAGATGACCTTCACACCTCGACGACGACATACCACCGGAATCCTGCCAACATTTGTTATTAAACCTCGGATGCTTCTGTCTGCTGAAATATGGACAAAATGCTAGAGAATGTGTACACACACGCACACACATATATATATATATATACTGTATATATATATATACACAGCAGTGAGGGTTTTATAATAAATGAAAAAAATGTTTTTATAACAGTTATGGGAAAAGTCCACTTTGCCAGTGTTTGGAATGTGCGAAAAATAAATAAAAGGTTGAGAATTCAAGAGTTCAAATACAAACAGGAAGCATGGATTAATTTACCGTACACGCCAGGAATCTTTTTTTCTGCATTTCCTCGTTCCAAGAGAGCAATGTGGACTAACGCTTTGTGTTTTAAGGCCTTTTGGCAGCCTTCAACTTCATTTTCTGGAACGTTTGTAAAAACATTACAATCACGTCTTAAAAGATTTTTTACCCAGAGGGAGGCCAACATGGACATGCTGGTCTCATGGGAACACAAAACTGAGGAGTAAATTTCACTGATTTTTCTGTGTTTTTGTTATGCGTTCACTCCTTTTATAAGGTGCTCATCACTTTCGAGACGCCTGTGAATGTTGTCATGGGAACACGCATCTTCAGGACTTTCTCATTTCCCATGCGGTCTCCATCAATACCACTGACTTAAATGTAACAGCAGCAACAATTAAGAATGTGAATCGGTCAGCTGTAAATAAGAAATCACAAATAGGATTCACGGCTTGATTTATTATTTTTTTTTTTTTTACTTAAGTGTGTGCGAGAGTGGAGCTGTGTTCGCAATAAAAGCTCTAAGTTGCTGTTTTTTCCGCAAAGGAGACTTGTCGGAACATGTGACTTCATTGTGAAAAGACACCACTTGGGAATATTTAACCTGCACGTGTGAGCTTTCCCTGCACATTCTCAGTGTCTCACTTCAGTCCTTTGGTATCTGTTCTGTGAATAAATGTATTTTTCCAAATACAAACGCTGATGTGTAGCATGGATTTACTAATGAATAGCATCCGCTAGATTCCCGTTTGGTTACTATAAGTTTTTAAATAAGATAAAATGTGAGGTGAGAAGCCAGTTTCGAAAAAATGGGGAAATGTCTTGGTTGAATTTCTACTCAATTCTACAATTTTTCCTCAAGCCTTTTCACAGCCCAATTCTTTTGGTGCATCCAGAAACATTCGAAACTACACATTTCTGATTCAAATAATGGAAAAAGTTGATATTGTAAAAAAAAAAAAATTAAATCTCACCAGAATGTCTATGATTAATGGTAGGCCTACATCGTTACATCCTCTCTGGTTAAGTTTCTAAATGAAATCAAGTGAAGTCAAATGAGGTTTAGCTGAATTCAAAGTCAAAACTGATTTGCTCTGTGACCTGGATTTTTTGAAATGTTTTTTTAAAGACAAGTCAACCCAAAAAGCTTCCTTACCACAAGGTTAATGTATATGCACCCCAAATAGTCTAAACACAGTATTATAATTAATCCATCTCAGGGGACGGCCATTTTATCACTTGCTGTTGACTGTCAATGACCATTACTCAGGTAATGACCAATCACGGCTCAGCTTCAGAAAACAGGCGAGTCGTGATTGATCATTACCTGAGCAAATGTGATGTCATTTTCAGTCAACGGCAATTGGCAAAATGGCTGCCGCGAAGCCAACGGTGGCCATCTTACGTTGCTACTCGCTAAGATCGCCTTATATGGAATATATTGATTTCTCTGGCATTTTCACGTTATGTATTTACCAATAAGCCTAGCGAAAGTGAAGAATACAGTTTAAAATGTTCTCCTTCAAGTTGCAACTTCTAATTGCTTCAAATGCAGGTGGATTTTGCTGCTTTAACTCCCAACACATTAATCAAAACAGTTTAGTGGGGTTGCATAGATAGAACATATTGGAAGGAGAATGTTGGGGTTGAATTCCCCTTATTAAAATAAAAAGTAATGCTGGCTTACAAAATGTATATCATTGATGTATTAAGAAGTTCACGTCAACTATACTGACACCTCAGACATGGAAGTGGTAAGGAAGGGATTTGTAGAGCATTGCTGCCAATAGTGGGTGTGCGTTAGCTTATCACATATTCTCTCTTTGGTATTGCTGTGACCGTTTCCCATAGTTCAAACTATGTCATTCATGTTGACCGTCTGTGATGTAATACAAACATATGACAAGGATTTGATTATTTTAATGAACAAAATATGAATGCAGATGACAGACTGATAAAACTTTTAAATCTAAAACTGAAGGTTAAAAAAAAAAATCAGCATGTAGAGTACCCCTGAGATGTCTTTTGAAATATTTTAAGTTGAAATAAAAAATAATAAATAATTTTTCTATGGGCGAGGTTCTTCATGGAAAGCTGATTACAAATAGCTCAAAAAGGGTCCCAACATTTTAACAAGTTAAAAAGAAAACCGCTGGAGGACGCGGCAGATGACCAACATGACGATGAGTAGAAAGTTCATTGTCGGCGGATGTCTACAAAAAGCTTATACAGGCCTGTGACATCATTTTCAAAGTGTTACATCTCCTGTTCAACTTGAACATGAGGCTCTACCGTTAATCACAGCTATGATGTCCTGTGAATCTCTTATTACACGCGTTTTTGTTCCCAAGCATCTCCTTCTAGTGGATCCAGCCTGCTTGCACATACATTCATATATGTACTCCACTAAACACACACACACGCACACACATGCAGGTTCAGCCTTCCCGACGTTCCGTGACGGCATGGGCCCGGCGTGAGGACGCGGCCGGGCTCGCTCACAGTTTGGCCGCCATGAAGTTGATGTGAGGTCTGACCAGAGGGAAGAGAGGCAAACTCCTCTTGAACTCCGTCATGTCCTGGACGAGCGACGGCTGCACAAACACATCAAGATCCATTTATAGCCTAAAACGTACTGTTGGCATTTTCACTGTGACATTGGAAATGGGTCGTCGTCCAAATTGTCGTGTGGCGTTCACCTGGGGCAGAGAGGGTGCGGGTGCCAAGTTGACATCATTCTGAGCAGGAAATTCTCCAACGACGGGACCTAAGAGACATTAATGTGAGGTGAGCCGAGCGCCGGTCGTGTTGGTCACGTGACCGCAAATACTTACAGGTGTCCATCTCTCTGGACAGCACGTGGACAGACAACTTGTGTCTTTTGGGGGCATCCAGGGTCAGGCGCTCCTGTGGGGCAAGGTCAAAATAAAACGGTCACCCCTTGACGGCTGTATGGGGATATTTTTTTTCAATTTCAATTTCAAACAATTGCAAAAGCAGTCATGTGACAGTGTCTCTTGACAGAAGAATGTAAGAGACCTTTTCATTATTAACTCATTCACCGCCATTGACGGCTATAAACGTCAAAAATTCATTTGAACTATTTCTATTAGTTTAACATTTTTTTTCCACTTTTGTTAACAAGAGTATGAAAACCTAGAATTTGTTTTTGTACATTTAGAACAGATATGAAATTTGTGATTAATCGCGAGTTAACTAGTGAAGTCATGCGATTAATTACGATTAAAATCTTTAATCGCCTGATGCCCCAAATTTTTAATCTTTTATTTTATTTTTTTTATTCATTCACTGCCATTGACGGCTATCAACGTCAAAAAATCATTTTAACTATTTCTATTAGTTAATTTTTTCCCCCCACTTTTGTTAACAAGAGTATGAGTTTTATTATTGTACATTTAGAACAGATGTAAAATTTGTGATTAATCGTGACTTAACTAGTGAAATCATGTGATTAATTATAATTAAAAAAAATGTAATCGCCTCTTGCCCCTAATTTTTAATCACCTTTTTTTTTTTTAAATGAATTTATGGCAGTGAATGAGTTAAAGGGGAAGTTAACCTTGAAAAATGTCTTGACACTAATGTCACATGTGACCTCACAAGTCTTAAACATGACATTCTGATAAATATTCCATTTGTGGAATATGAGTTATGCAGCATAATCCAGCCGTTTTCATCAATCTCAGGGGGCGGCCATTTTGCCACTTGCTGTTGATTTAAGATGACATCACAGTTGCTCAGGGCTCAGGCAACGACCAATTGCAACTCACCTGTTTTCTGAAGCTGAGCTGTGATTGGTTGTTACCTAAGCAACTGTGGTGTCATTTTTACTCAACAGCAAGTGGCAAAATGGCCGCCTTCTGTTATTGATCAAAATTTTGCTACTTAACTCATATTCCACTAATGCAATATTAACCAGAATACCATATTTAGACTAGTGGGGCTGCATAGAACATATTGTCAAGATTTTTTTTTGTGAAGGTCTAAACATGGTATTCTGACTAATATACCGCATTAAGGGTTAAACAGCAACGTTTTTATCCATCTCAAGATGGCGGCCAATTTGCCACTTGCTATCTCCTGAAAATGACATCACAGCTGCTCGGGGTTCAGATTCAGCAAAACTGTTCCGGCGTGAACAAGCATACATTTGAAGTGGATCTACTTACGCGGTAGAATTGCATAATGTCTTCTTTAGTTAACGTCTTCAGGTGGGCCACCTCGTTATTATCTGTGACGCAACACAAAGAGGAGTCATTAGAGCACAATGTTCACGGTCAGAATTTAGTTACCATATATTTATAATGCAGCCCCCCCCCCCCCCCCCAAAAAAAAATATTTTTTATATTATATTTTTATATTATATTTTTTAGATATATATTTTTTAAACAGACCAATTTTCTTTTTTACATTTGTTCAACCTATAAACTGTACAAAAATAAATAAAAAATTTGTGAATTAACCTGCTTGCATAAATATGCACACCCTCAAACTAATACTGCACTTTAGCGCAGCACCTTTGGCTTTTATTGCAGCACTCAGTCTTAGTTTTCGCCACACTATTTGAACACTCTTCTTTGCAAAACCACTCCAAATCGGTCTGATTGCGAGGGCGTCTCCTGTCCACAGCCCCTCTTTTAGATCACATATTCAATCGGATCTCGGTCTTGTTGATTTGTGGATGCATGTTTCTCTTCTGACAGGTTGTAGGTCAAAAAAAGCTAATCCTGCTCTCCCTTGATGGGACAGTCCAGAAACGTAGAATCATGAGCAACCATATCAGAGATAAGAATGTTTTTTTTTTTTAGTTTAGAGTCAGATGTACAGTAGCGGTAAGGTGAGTATCGGGGACGTTTGCCAGCAGCTCACCTCGATCAAAATTATACTGCTGGGAGATGATCTCCCCCCAGTACTTGGCGCACTCGGCGGACAGCTTTTTGGGCTTGTCCAGGCGGCGGATGGCCAAGGCCTGGATGTGCTTCTGGAAGGCTTCCTCGGTCATCTCCTCCACTGATCGCTCCATGGTGCAAAGGAAGGCCTCGATGCGGCTCTCCAGGTAGTGCGGCGCCTTTTCGGACTGGATGATGAAGCGGAGGCCTTGGACTCCGTTGGCCCGCCTTGGCCCGCTGAACACGATGTAGCCTTTCGGGGCGCAAAAGGGAGAAATTTGGTTACAGCTCGTAATGTGAAGCTTTTTTCAGATTTAATTTTTTTTTTTTCAACCATAAAGAGTATATGGCACAGAAAAAGGCGTATCATGTTAAAATTTAATAAATAAACACTGTTCTTTTGTTTTAACTCATGTTGTCCTTGGGGCTAACTAGTACCCGCTGGCAACTTTTCATTCTTTTTTTTTTTTTTACATGGACATTAATCTGAGCGAAAAAGGCATCTGTTTGCATTATCTCGCCTTGCTCGAGCCCTCCTCGTCTTCCTCTGTTAGGCAGCAAAAACGAGAGAAAAAAAAAAAGTTTACTTGAGGTATTTGACTTTAAAGACGCAGCTTGTTTAGTCAACTCTGCAAGGAGTAAATCATAGTGTGCCCTGCTTAGGCGTCCCCTCAAAAGAAAAAGAAAAGCTAATTCCAGTGACAGACAGTATTTGTGGTTCTTGAAACCATGACTTTTTAAAACCGCAGTAAACCATCAAACTGGCAATCGGCCCATGCCAAGTGAGGCCTTGGATCATAAATACAAAGGCTCCTCAGTTTACTTGGGTTCCGTCCCCAGGGCGGCAACAAGCTGAATTTCAAATAAAATAAATATATTTATTTATTACAACTTATAATATAATAAAATATCAATAATATATATTATATAATTATATGTAACATTGATATATTACATTTTAATAATAGTGTGCGGTATATTCCAAATATTGTAAATGTCTGTTACAAGCTTTGTAAAGAATAGAAGTAAAAAAATGCCCTTAAATACGGAAAACAGTGCAATTAAAGCTTTTATAGCTCGACAGTAAGGCTGCTCGATTATGGAAAAAAACATTATTTTGGCGATAATTGAAATCACGATTATTCAAATAATTTTTTTTGGTACAAAACACGGAAATGTTTAAGCATTTAAAAATATTAAGACCAATTTAAGAAAAATTTAAACACTACAATTATGTAAGTTCTTTTTGGACCAAACAGAATGTACTGTATAAGAATATATATTATAATAATATTTATTTATTTATTAATTTATGTTGGCAAAAACGTGGACTTGGAGTGCAGCATGTGCACTGTGCAGTAGGACGATCATTTATTTTTTTGGTACAAAACAAGAAAAAATAAAATATATATATATATGAAGAGAAAATAAAATTATTTGAATCACTTTGATTATTCAAGTTATTTTGGATGAAACTAAATGGATTAAATTTGTTATTTTCAAATTTTTAAAAAAGGGTGCCCAACTCAAAAATGAGTATTAATCTTTTTCTTTTACGATTATGCTAATTTTGCAATTGCGGAGTGTAATTATTGAATTTCAAATTAATTGCCCAGCCCTACTCGACAGCGCTGAAATAAATTCAAACGTGAAGCGGCCATTCGATCAACTTGATGGCATCTAACCCAGCTGCTCTTTGGTCCTCAGCGTGTTGAAGCACGGCTCCGAGATGATCTGACAGAAGAGCTCCAGCAGCATGTTCTCGTGGGTGGTCTGCATGTCGGTCTGGTAATAGATCTCGATGCCACAGTTGTTATGCACCTCGTTCCTCTGCTGATAAACATACCAGCCGCCTGCAAGGGAAATGACCCTGGTCACTTTTTGTTGTTGTTGTTGTCAATTTGATTATAAGCATTTGACATGATTTGAATTGTTCCGTTTGCATGAAGGCTTTACGTTTTCCTTGCTAGTTGTTATTCATTTCAACTTTCGCAGAGTTTCTTACTGCAAAACAACGGGAAGCCGTTTCAGGTTGGCATACACGGCACGCTTGTGGGTTCGGATGGAGGACAGTCGTGATGAAGTTTGCTGAACTCGTGCTTTTCTGCTGATGCTTCCAAAGTGGACTCTTACAGCTTTTTATCTGACACGAATGTTTTCTTTTTGAGTGAAGTGTGGTGACAAGCTGGGTAACCCGGCTCCTTCTGAGCTCAACTTCAGTTTGTGAGGGGGGGACTGTGATCAAACTCGCTGCCACGGTTGATTTTCGCTCGTGCACTCCTCCAACATCTCACGGTACTTCTTTCCAAAAAGCTAGTGGGGTGAAAGCAAAAGTTTTACGCAATCAAATTAGTTACGTAAATACCTTTTTCCTAATTGTATTTTTTGTCACATGGTAAATTTTGTCTGAGATAAAGGAGCCACTGCCAAAAGCCTCATTGCTTGTGCCCCAAGGACTAAAGCTGTCAAATTAATTGATTAATCTACAAGTAATCGATTACCAAATTAGTCGACAACTATTTAAATAATCGAGTAATCATTCTGAGCTATTTTTTAATTTATAATTGTCCAAATTCTCTGATTTCAGCATATCAACAGTAATTGTTGACTGATTTCTGTAGTCCTTCATGAAAGAAGACTGTTTTATTTTGCTTAAATTTAGAGATAATCAATGACCAAACCGGTAAAAGTACAATATCAACCCGCCCCCCCCCCCCCCTTTTTTTTTTACTACATACGAATACAAAGTACAAAATAACACCAATCACTGGTTAACTCATACACTCCCAGCCATTTTCACTGAAGCAGCCATTTTCACTGAAGCAACCCCCTTCGCTCCCAGTTCTTTTATTGGATTTTGACTGATTTTGCAAGGCCCACAGAATATTGTGTTCTATTGCTATAAAAACATGCAACCTACCAAAAAGATTAGAGTCTCTTCTTTCATTGGGAAAATGATCTGTTTCCGTTTTACAGCAATTAGCATTAGAATATAGCTAAATTTCATCATTATTCACAAATCTGGTTAAAACAGTGGGGAACACAGCTTGTTGCAACATGGCCCTGGTTGAGCTCTTTTACTCTGCTGCCACCTGCTGGCCCTTTTTGTTATAACTATCATTGCTTCAAGCGTTCTCACACATATATTATTATTTTTTATTTTATTTTAAAGATGATTAAAAATTAGGGGCGTCAGGCGATTCCAATTTTTTATCGTAATTAATCGCATGACTTCACTAGTTAACTCACGATTAATCAAAAATTTTATATCTGTTATAATACAATAAAAAAAATTCTAGGTTTTCTTGTTAACAAAAGTGGAAAAAAATGTTAGAGTAATAGAAATTGTTACAATGAATTTATGACGTTTATAGCCGTCAATGGCAGTGAATGAGTTAATTTCTATATAAACAGCTTCGCTAATGTCACTAGCATTCAACAGTCATGTTTTTGTGGAAATCTTAATCTTCGTTATTTTGATGCATTACTTGTTTTTGAGCTCATGAAATTGTGCAGACGTACCCAAAGTTGAGGCCAGTGAGTGTATATCAACTTGTTCTTGTTTTTTTTGTTTTTTTTTTTACATTGCCAGGCAGTGAGTTGGCAAAGCATCTTTGTGTTGACATCCTGTACTCCTGCTACCTGGAAGCGGGCCTGGAAACCTTTCTCCATCCCTCGGTGGGGCACAGGATGTCTCCTGGTGGCTCCACACAAACTGGCTTTTCCTCTACAAACTACTCGAAGTGCTTAACATAATCAGGGCGGCAGCACAGGTGACTTGCTTTGCTTTTGGCCGAACGACGTCAATTCGCACTCGGTGACCACGAGTCTCCCCGTGTGGAACTTAGAAACGAGCAATTGAATTGAATGCGTTTCCGGTGTCCATGACGTGAGCATGCAGGACGGGTGTGAGGGCACCCCGGGTGTTGATCACGAGCGCTTTACTGGAGTGTGAGGGAGTCCAAGACCTACCGTCTGGAACCTGCACCTCTCTGTAGCGGATCAGTTGGCTCGGGAGGAGAGGCTTTGTGCGCGCGTGCTCAATCAGAGTGTCCTCCACCGTTTGTATCATGCCGAGGGCAGACTAAAAACATGACAGGGGAAAGCAGGAAGAACATATATAAATCAATATTTGGCGGATACAAACATCAAGCAACAAACATTATGCCCTCATATTTCATGTTGATCCTTAACTGGGCACCTATTTTGTGTGTGCGTTTTTTCAAATATAATTCTAAGAAAAATCCTTAAGAATAAGGAAAGTGTTTGTGTCCCACAAGACAACATTAAATGCACATATAGAGTCCTGACTTTAATTTGCTTGAAATAAGACATGAATGCATCTACATTCATATTCCAGTTGTTGATCTTGGCCATGTGCCGTTCTACTTTTACATTTCAACCCCTGGCCAAAATACAGCATATGTTTACAAGTGTCCCATTATTCCGGTTTAATATAAGGATTCTATTGAAGCGTAGGGGTGGGAATTTTTGACTGTCTCATGATTCGATTCAGAATCGATTTTTGATTGAAAATGATTTGATTGGCAATGATTTCTGCTTCAATTTATAGATGTGCAAAGAATCATCATGATCTACTCCAGTCTGACTCGCTAATGCTAATTAGCACATTACTCGTGGCACTTTTATCACTCAAAAGAATGACTATTCATACAAAACGCTTCAGGAATGTATACAGAGAAGCATCTTAACATTACTCACTGGCATATGCTCAAAAAAAAAAAAAACAAAAAAAAAAACTCTCTAATGTGGCTACAACTGAACAGTGAATCAGAACGCGCGGAACCACACTGCCCCTAAGTGGCCAAATCGTGTATAGCACGAACAATAAAGGCACACAAAAACAAGGGCAAGACAGTATAAAATTATTTAAATAAAATCAATTTTGGGACATTTAAAATCAATCTGAATCGCATTAAATGAGAATAGATTTTTTTGGGCACACCCCAGCGAATGAAAGCTGAATACTGACAACCAAAATGAGAAAGCCAGCATTCCGACAGTTTGGCTGCAGTAATTTTAGATACGCTACAATTATGCTCATTTTATCATTTCTAGCTTTGCTTGGAATGTAAACACCAGAAACTAAATATAAAATTTCCCAAGAGGTAAAACACAAACAAACCTCCTTGGTGATGTTGCCATGGAGAAGGGCTTCAATATGTAACCTTGACAACAGCTGAGGTATGAAAGCCTTGAGGCGCGGGAGAGTTACATCTGGAATATAGATCACAGCAACATCACAAAGGTTTTCTTTTGGACTTTTTCACACAAAAAAGAGCATTGTTTTAAGGATTTTACTATTTTTCTCATGTATTGCCACTCAATAAACTATATATTTTTTTTTTTTAAAGTAACATCTCACCCTCTAGAGCATCTCTGAGCTCATCTTTGGTCCAAGCCACTTCAGTCATGAGTAGACGAAGGTAGTACATGGCGTGCTGGTGCGGTTGCTCTGCTCTGAAGTTATTCAAAGACCTCATGTACTGCAGAGAGAAAAAAAAAAAAAAGTAAGCAGGCTAGATACACAGCAATGGCGATCGTGACAATAGTGATTACCGCTTCCTTGATGATGTCAAAACGCTTCTCGTCGATCTCAAAGGTGGCCATCTTCTCTATGATCTTCTTCAAAAGGATGTCCTGCTTGTCATTGTAACCTTTAACAGAGAACTGGAGAAGTGACAAAGAGCAGATGGTTTAACAATAGAGGTCAAATGATGATAGTTGTATTCATGTATGAATTTGATGGTTGTCTCTTGGCCTATGTGGGACTATTTGGTCTGGAGACTAGGCAGCCAGGTCTTATACAACCAGCTAGTGAATGAACAAAATGTTTTCAAAACAGTTGATGTACACAGTCTGTTTCTCATGATCTGATAGCTGGCCTGGTCATATGTAATCTTATGGTCAAATACTGTATATCATTTTCAATGTAGTGGTACTGTATAGAGAAAAAGGGATGAACAAGAGGTCGTTGTTGTTTTAACTCATTCACTGCCATTGATGGCTATAAACGTCAAAAATTTATTTTAATTATTTCTATTGGTTTAACATTTTTTTCCTACTTTTGTTAACAAGAGTATGAAAACCTAGAATTTTTTTAAAAATAATCTTTTCTTAACTCTTTGACTGCCAAAAACGTTAAATAACGTTTAGTAAAATCCTATGGAGGAGTGGCAAAGACGTTAAAAGACGTTTGTTTCAAAACAGAGGTGAAACCATTTTCTATTGTTGATTACTCAAAAACGGAATAAGGTAGAAACAAACTTTTTTTTCTGATGAAAGATGAGAATCCAATCTTTAATTTGGTAGTATGTGTGTTTCCATAGTCCAAACACATAATTTTCTGTGGACCTTGAAAGATCAGTCAAAAGATCAGTCAAAATGCTTAAATCGGCTGGCACCCACGGCATCCCTTTTCTGAAAACGTCTGGCAGTCAAAGAGTTAAAGAAAAGATTATAAAAAATTAGGGGCATCGGGCGATTAAAATTTGTAATTGTAATTAATCACATGACTTCAATAGTTAACTCACGATTAATCACAAATTTTATATCCGTTCTAAATGTACAATAATTTTCTTGAAAATGGATAGAAATTAAAAAAATAATCGCCTGACGCCCCGAAAGTCGCGTCAGGCAATTATTTATTTTTTTTAAATTGTAATTAATCGCATGACTTCAATAGTTAACTCACGATTAATCACACATTTTATATGTGTATTTCTAAAAAAAAAAAAAAAAAATCTAGGCTTTCATACTCTTGTTGACAAAAGTGGGGAAAAAAAAGTTAAACTAATAGATAATAATTTTTGACGTCTATAGCCGTCAATGGCAGTGAATGAGTTAAAACGCAAATACACAATCTGAACCAAGGAGAGAAAAAAGGGAGATAGATACAAGTCAGTTTTTGAAAGCCACATTTGAGTGTCATCTACACCCTTCATAATTCAGCAATCACACCAAACCATACCCACGTGACAAAGTCCCTTGGGTGACACCTGTTAAAAGTCATCTCTCCTAATATCATTAACCTTGACAAATGGCCAGCTGGCCACACTGATAGTTCTGACTCCAACCAATTAGGCACAGCTCACAGATTCACCAAAGTGATGTCCCCCAGGAGAGACCACCATCATTTTCAATGAGGTGTTATTGATCAAAACCAGCAAACACAGATTAGTGGGTTGCTCCAAACAATGCAGAATGTTAGTGATAGAGTGGAGAGGGAAGTAGTAGTTACGTTAATATAATAATAATAATAAAATCACATTTGTAATGAGCAAAATAATGATAAAAATAATAATAATACAATCACATTGGTTAATAGTAAAATAATAATGATAATAATAATAAAATCACATTTGTTATTAGTAAAATAATGCTAAAAATAATAATAAAATCACATTTATTAATAGTAAAACCTCAAAATAAAATTGTCTTATTTTGAATGGATCACAAAAAAAAATAATACCGGTAATCACAGTAATTTATAAGCAAAGTGTATATAAGTGGATATGGATTCAAAAACAGGAAAACTATTTCAATGCTTATGTCAGCCAGCGATGATGTGATGAAAGGGGAGTTGACGTTGCGGCTGAAGAAACATAAATGGAGACAGTCAAGTGGACTAGCAATTTGTGTTGAGATTAACACTATATTGTTTAAACATTTTACAGTGCATTGGTGGTTAACTTTTTATTGTACGACAGTTGATGTTTAACAAACAAAATGGGACAGGGCAGCTGTGGAGGCATTTGTGACTCCAAATATTATTACGGTACGAGTATGACATTCTCAGTTCCAAATCAATCAAAAATGTATTTTATTTAAATTAAATTTCATCCTAATAAATGTTACAATGTTTGAGTTTTTTTTTGTTATACTAGAACAGTGCTTCTCAAATAGGGGGCGGGGCCCCTCCTTGGGCGTGTTGCAGTGCGATGCCAGGGGAGGTGCGTGTGACCTCAGGGAACATGTTTTTTGTTTTTTTTAAACCGTACTAGAATATGGTGTAGTTGCACATCCACTACAGTAGGTGGCAGTGGCGCTCTCATTGTTAGAATATTGGCTCATCTGCAGAGGTGTACTTAGATCAATTTTATAGCCAAATTATACTATTTATGGTTGCAATGGAGAGTTGTAAGGAGGCGTGAAATATTTTCTTCTTCCTTGGGGATGTAACAACCTGCCTTAAGTGCAAAACATTTGAATGTGATATGAATCTAAATGTTCGTACATTATCCTGAATGCCCCACTGGATTTTAGCCTGAGTTCCTTGAACCTGCAATTGATCCTAATGTGTGACTTGAACAGATTTATTAAGGCCTTTCTCTTAATGTGTTGACTTTTAAAAATCAAATAACCAACATTTGTATTTAATGCTTTGAGCTAAAATCTGAAGCTGAAATCTGTTAGACCCATCTTAAAGGGGAAGTCCATCAACCCAAAAATTGTCTTTAGGATAGATTAAAATGAAGTACGCGCCCCACCTAGTCTAAACCCGGCATTCTGATTAATATTGCACTTGTGGAATATGAATTAAGCAGCAAAATCAACCTGTGTTAATCCATCTCAGGGTGCAGCCATTTTGTCACCTGCTGTTGACTAAAAATGACATCACAGTTGCCCAGGGCTCAGGTAACGACCAATCACGGCTCACCTGTTTTCTGAGTTTGGTCATGTGACATTCGCAAGCTGGGCCACGATTGGTCGTTAGCTGAGGCCTGAGCAACTGTGATGTTATTTTCAGTCAACAGCAAATAGCAAAATGGCCGCCCCCAAAGATGGCGGAAAAATGGGTGGATTTTGCTGCCTTTTTCATATCCCACAAATACAATATTAGTCAGAATACTGTGTTTAGACTAGTGCGGCTGCATAGAACATACAGCTGTAAAGGAAATTTTGGGGTTGACTTCCGCTTTAACCCTGGAGAACCCACGGGGTCAAATTTGGCCCCTATAAATTCTGCTACTCAAATAACAAAATTTTTTTTTTTTTTTACAAATTTAACTTCAAAAGTCCAGAGTGCCACTTCTGACCCCTGCATGGGGCCATCTAGTGGATGAATATTGCACTTACATGAGCCAGAGTGGTGGTGACAAGATGGCTAAAATGCAACAAATAAAACAAAAAAATTATATTGTTCAATGTAGCTGTGTATTTGATTAATTATTTTCTTAAATTCTAAATAGTTTACTGACTGTTTTTGTTATTCAGATTTTTCGAAATGATACCCCTTAATCCCAAAGGGTCAAATTTCGCCCTAATCCTAAATTCGGGAATAAAGGGTTAAAATTGAAAAAACATGTATTTTGGTGTTCAGTGAATTTATAGCAGTCATTTAATGTATAATTCATAATTTTCCAAAGAAGAAAAGGGTTATTGGGTTCTCCAGGGTTAAAAGCATATGCTGTAAAGCAACGGCAAGCAAAAACACCCCACAAAACCCTCCAATTTGGAAACAACAACAAAACTCAAAAGTGAGCAGGGGACAAGCAAGCAATTTTACTTCTACACCTGAAATGCCTCAAAGTGGACAAATGCACAACACTTGCTCCACTGCCCTGCAGGACTCACAGCTTACTTACTAGGATGGCATTCATTCCCGAGGCCATGCCATACACCAGCCCTGCCAGGCGGGCTGCATATGTATACTCTCTTAAATCATCCTTCAGTAACCTGAGCAACAGGTAGGTCATATTGCAGTGCAGTGGATCTGCATATAAATAGCGACTACAGAAGGAAGGGGGAAGGGGGGAAAAAAGAACAAAAACAACAAAAAAAGACAGTTGATGGGAATGAGAGACAATACAAGTATGTGAAGAATGACAGCAAGAGTATGTATATGCAGCCTCGTGACTGGCTCCGTGTCACGCATGAAACTCTGGAGAAGCCTCGCGCTAACTTTGTTAGTTGCACAGAACGGGTACAACAACAAAATGGCTGCGCCTGACTGTGTGAGGCAAAAAGAAAAGGATTTATAGGAATGAGTGTTTTGGGAGAGGGCGGGAAAAGATTGATGAAGGATGAGAAGATGTGGATAGAACAACAGCTATACTGACACCAGCCAGGTCTAGTTTGTGCAGATTAATTATGCATTTTTATTACTATATGTCTTTTTTTTTTTTTTTTACATGCATGTTATTTTTCACAATTAATGCCAATGCCTGGATGAGCCACTATAGCCCAGTCGGGGGAAGTTCACTAGGGTGGGGATTCTTTAGGTTTGGGATGCAACATCAATCTTACAGCGAGGGGAATCAGAATACTTACATACATCCCATAGACGGTATTTTGAAGGTCATAGTTCAAACCAGCTAGCTCGGCTGCATATGCATACTCGTTGAGGGAGTCCTTTAGGAGCTCCAGGTATAAATAAGCCATGTTACAATGTAATGGGTCCACATAAGCAAACGGGCTGTAGAAAAATAGCAGGGGTCAAAGGAAGAAAGTGCACGGAGTACAAATTACAATTAATTACTTCTCTGTCTTAAACATAATACAGCAGCAACAAAACAAAAAAAAAGGGATTATGCATATTCATTTCAGATTTGAGAATTTGGTTCCATATTCACCTTTTGCATGCTATAAACCTAATTATAAAGTAATAAAATACAATCAAATTAGATACATAATTTTAAACTCATCAGCTGTTAATATAAATGCTACATTTTGCATGTTTCTTATGTTTTCTTCAAGTTATTTGGAAATATTTATTGAAAACTGATGTTCTAACATCAGAACATAAGGAAGAAAATGCAATTTAAAAGAAAAAAGAAGAAAAAAAGTGTTGCAAAATGAAGCCAACGTTTGTTTTGTTTTTTTCTTCTAAACTTCCCATGATGGAATGGTCTGCGTTGTTTGCCATGGGTTTATAATGTTCTGTCCTAATCATGTTGCGGAAACAGAAGAAAGGAATGAAAGCAGCTCCTCTAAGGGTGCTATGACCAATAGAGACAGACATACGTCATTTTTTTTTTTTCACGGCCGATATTGATCGTATTGATCGATTGTAGTGAAGAAGGCCGATAACCGATATTTGGAGCCGATATTCATTTTCAGTAAAAGGGAAACAAATATTGGTGTGAAATTTTTTTTAAAGTACATATTCCAGTTCTTAACTTGAATTTATTGAACAACTTTTCAGATTTGCAAAATGTTCACCTTTTTTATTCTTTAACTAGACAACAGACATTTTGTTTTAAAATACTAACAGATAGTTCAAGGAGTTTCCAGGTGCATCGGTGCGTCTTTAAAAACTTAAGTAAATATTATTTTCTCCAGTAAATAATGTTTTCTAAACTTTCAAAATATCTGAAGTGTTAATTTTTCACTTATCTTTGTTATAATTTCAATAACCAATATAATTTCAAACAATGACAAAAGGTGCACAGCGTTCCCAGGGTCAGCAGCATCTCTTATCAAGTTAACTGAAAATTTAGATCCTTGAGGTTAACACAGTTTTAAATAGATCTTTTATCGGGCAGTCACATTTTTTTAAAGGCCGATATCGATATTCGTCAAAATGCACTGATCATCGGCCCGGCCGATAATCCGTCTATCTCTAATGACCAACTAATCTGTTATTAACTCTTTGACTGCCAGACGTTTTCAGAAAAGGGATGCCGTGGGTGCCAGCCGATTTAAGCATTTTGACTGATCTTTCAAGATCCACAGAAAATTATGTGTTTGGACTATGGAAACACACATACTACCAAATGAAAGATTGGACTCTCATCTTTCATCAGAAAAAAAAGTTTGTTTCTACCTTATTCCGTTTTTCAGTAATCAACAATAGAAAATGGTTAGTTTCACCTCTGTTTTGAAACAAACGTCTTTTAACGTCTTTGGCACTCCTCCCTAGGATTTTACTAAACATCATTTAACGTTTTTGGCATTCAAAGAGTTAAAATGCTTCATGTGCTTACATTTTTTTTTTTTTTACTGGGTAGTTTCCTTTTTTGCAACATTTCCATCGGCGACTGAATAATTACATACCTGAAGAACTCAAAGTTCAGACACGCTTTGGGGAGAAAGAATTTGTCATCCTGCTTGAACCACACCTTACTCATTGCTGTGTCCTAAAAGAAGGCAAATGCAGAAAAAGAGACAATGCAGTTTCAGTTGAAAACAAAAAATTGAGCAAAATGACTTTGGTGAATAATAAAACACGATTTCACTTGCCTTGATTAAAGCAGGGACGGCAGGAGAGTCTTTCTCAAGAGGGTAAATTTCAAAGTTGGTTGGGATGAACTCATTTTTCATTGGTAACTTGAACTTGCCGTTGAGGTCCGCACCGGCCCATGTCTGAAAACACAGGCATGACTTAACCTGATGTCTTTCATCAAAAGCATTTCTCTCGAGACGAAGAATCTGACTGCCAGCAGAGACATTTGATTGGCACAGCATTTGCAGTGATTCACCTTGATGGTCTCCTCAGAGATAGCCTCCTGTTTGTATTGCGTACCGTACCATTCTTCTGACTTGTCTGTTTGACCGTCAAATGACTTTGACACCAAAACAACCCTGGATAGAGAATATTCTCATAAGTGATGTGCAAGGGTGACATACAAGCAAATTTACTTGTGCATGAATTCACGTGCAGTTAGAAGTGGTTCGGCTAAATTGGCGTTTAGTGTACCACTGTTTGTGTTCGAAACGAAACATAAAGAAAATAATGATGTGTATTTCAAATTCTGCTCTGTGTATATTTTTGTCTTTTTGTTTGCGACAACTGAAATACTGAATTTCAGTTCCACTATTAATGAAAATGCAAGCTACTGCAAAAGTTAGAATTTTATCTCCACCCAAAGATTGTCTACATCATAAAAAAACAACAACAAAAAAACACATCCATCTGCCACAAACTGAAAATATTCTTTCCTATTTCCCCCTGTCAGTCATGTCCCTTAGGGCTGTTTTTTTTTAATTGAATAATCAACATTGAATACATTTTCCTTTTCAAGTCTTATATAAATTCATAAAACCATTAATCTATTATTTTAATATCTTTTCCCCATAAATTTATAATAAAGGCCGAGTTTTTTGTATTTTACTGTTAAGTAATTTCTTACATGTATGAAATTACCTGACTTGTACTTTTAAGACAATTCAGAATCTTTATAATTTATATTTACAATTATTGAATTATCCATCCATCACTTTTCTGAACCACTTATTCCTCATAAAGGTCAATTATTGAATTAGAATTATGAAAATATTTTTCATCTCATCTATGCTGATGCCAATGCTTAAGTGATTAGAACATTAAAACAAGTTACTAACTGCAAATTTTGATTTGGAATTGAATCTTTGTGGAGTTTTTATCATGTCCTTGATATTTAAGAAGACTTGATTTGATGTTCCATCATTAATCAATATTGGATTGAAGTGAATTGAAATGGAATCGAATGAGGAAATTAGAATCGATACCAAGCCTTACTTAGAATTGTCATTAGGAAATAGAGATCTCAATTGACATTATAAGCATACAACTCGTTATATGTGCACAAAAATATGTTAGTGAGTGCAGACACAAATTTGTCCTCCTGATTGGTAAAACTAAGTGGTGTAAGAGATGGCTCCAGTTGTTGTAATGTTGCTGTAAATATTTTCTTGCACTCACCTGACATATTCTGGTCTCAGCTTGTCCAGCACCATCTCAATCAAGTCTGGCCTGAAGTCTTCTAAAAGGTACTCTGCGGCTAGAACCTCTTCAAGCGGGTAATACTGAAAAAAAACACAAAATAATCAACATAACACAATTGTGTCACATGGCCTTTAAGTGCAGCCAGGACAGGAGCGACAAGCGCTAACGTCAACTCAAGTTTTGCATGTGGAAAAAGGACACCTACGTGGAGCAAACCGGACACTTTGGAGGTATAGCCGCGGGGTCGCTCCTTGTCTTTAAAGCGGAAGGCTACCTTGTTTAAATCCTGCAGAGAAAGACAGAATTGGAGTGCTGCACCAGTGATAGTTCAGATTTAAAAAAAAATATGAAATTACAATGAACGGGGTCATTTGTGCACGACTGTAATCACCTTGCACTCCTGAAACACCCACTCCTGAGGTCCCTCTGTGCGCAGTTTCTGGATATACTGGAACATGTGAAAGATGATGTCCTCCACATGCACTGTTGGTGGAGAGGTTAATTACAAGCACTAGTTTGGAAAACAGACAACGAGTAAATATCCACCGCTACTTACAAAGGCCTTCTTCAGTCAAGTCTACATTGATGATGAAGAACATGAATCCTTTGGCCCCTTCTTTTTGACCTCCAACAAGCGTGTTGACCCAGCCTTAACAGAATGACAATTTCAGTACTCTTGATGGGAACATTTTGGACATCCTCAAATGATGTGAACTTTCTGTGTTCCCTACCTTTACATTTTAGTTCAGATAACAAACTTCCAGGTCCTTCGTGGCCTATCAGATGTCCCAGATAATGTCCTGGGTTTGACTTATAGTATTTCTGCAGGTCTGGGATGGGGAACGTCACATACAGATTCCTTATGTCTTTTATGGGCACCACTTTGTAGAATTGCTGGCACAACAAAAATAAAACGTTTTTTTTTAATGCTATCTGAAAAATGAATCAACTGCAAGGGGCGGAGAACAGTTGCTCACTTTCAGATATTCATCCTGAAATGGGTGCTCAGGAAACTCCGGGATAGGCACGTTCTTGTTTTCCACTTCTGCAAATAACTTGACCACCATTGAGGTTAGCTCATCTAGGGATTCTGTGGGTAAGAACGTGGTTAAACACTTAAGTTATGAGTAAGCAAAGTTTGTTGAAAAGAAAAAAACATACACACGTTTGACTACATTAATTCATTCACCAAACCCCTTCTTCCTTTTTAATTCACTTATTTTTTTTCTCTCTCCAAACAACCAATGAATAAGCATAACTTCAAACTTCAGGAATTAAAAATCAATAAAGATACAGCGAGAAGCTTAATAAAGTAAGTCAATCAATAGCTGTGAATCACATAACATATCTGCCTCTTCCAAAAAAAACAAAAAAACATTTTCATTCTTCCTCCATGTTGTCTTACCTCTTCCTAATACACAGAGGCCCATTAGATTAGAGGAGTAATATGTAGAGTGAAACTTAAGGAGCTCCTGGCGGACATCAATGCCGTCATTAGATGGTCTCGTCTCAAGGGTCAGCTTGTTACCTAGAACAGAGGGAATACGTCATTTTTCTTTCTTGAATACACTGATATCGTTGTAAATTTGCAGAAACGATATGCATGTCCTTACATGCCACATAAGCGCAACGTCTAAACATGAATATTTTTTGTTCTTAAGATTGTCAAAACGTATTACACAAAGCAAGATGCATGTTGTGCCACACCTAAAAACCGTGGATGCGATCTTCATAATAAAATTGTAAATATCAAATTGGCTTAAGAAATAATAATAATAATCAATGTGCTTGGTGCACATCTCTGCTGTAAAATATAAGATAATGAACAAATCTATACAACACAAAAGGAGGGTTCAGTATTAACTTGAACTTATTGGGCTCTCATCTTAAGGTACAAGCCTGCCATCAGGTGTTCATATTCAAATGTAATCTTAGTTGTTTTTTTTCATTACTGTAACAGTTCCTCGAACACAAACTTTTTTTCACCCTTAAAATACAGCTATTAGAGGCAGAAAACATGGCGCTATCATACAACCAGCAAAGTCACAGTACTAACCATTACTAGTAACCATTTATGTTTACCTACTGTAATTTTAATTACATGATCAACAAAACTACATTGCCCATTAAAATGTCAATATTTACACTATAAATATATTTGTACATTTATTGGCCAAAGAGGTTTTGCCCCGTGAACATTTCTGTTTTCACCATGAATGATCGCAGACAACCACAATGACCAGTTTTTATATCGACACATAAATGTCAACATCTACGGTATATAAATGGCAGTGCAACTCGAGTGTAGTAGCCTTACCTGGTGGGCAAGTCATTAACATTTGAAAAGTAACTTTTTTTATCATTATTATTAATGTATGTATTTAATGGTTCTGCATACAAAAAAATGTAACCACTAAACCAATGTATGCTAGCGGAATACATAAGAATGACTTCCGTAAAACCTCACCTGCTACACTTGTCACTTTAAAAGTGGCGTTTCTATGACAACCAGCTAGACCCGGCAAAGTTCTGAAGCAAGAAATAGATGATGCGTCGTTGTGTGAAGTCTTCAAGAAGGGCCTACCTGTTCCAAATTTACTGAAGGGGTGATTTGGGTTGCCAGTGGCCTTCTCTAGTTGAAAGAGCCTCCAAGCATCATTCATCAGGTTCTTGTCATGCTCAGAGTCCACAGCGTTCACCTCGCGGTCCTTACAGCTCTCGTCAAAAAGTGGACACAAGAAGAACTGGGCAAACCTAAATAGTACAACATAACAATTTATGTAATCATTATATAGAAGACACTTGATGACAACAACACTGAAGTGATTTATTTATTTTTTTATTAAATAGAAGCCAAATCCTTCTTTGTGTTAAAAGTGTAAATCATTAATATTTCATCATCGACTCTAGCTTCACTATTATATTCTCGTGGGACCAGATGGGCCACCCGGTGCACTAGCAGTGGACAACAATTGGCCTATTCCACAAACAGGTGCCAGCTAGAATACCCCTCATTTATAAAGAAGGTAATCCAATATCCCTCATTTGTGTGAGTGCCTTTTCCAAACCACCGCAGCTGATATGTGAGCAGAGCCCCCTTGCAAAGCAAAGAACAACAGCTTCACCTTAAAGCTAAATTGGTTGATGTTCAGCAAGGGTGTGAGCCCTATCTGAGGTTAGCGAAGTGAGACTATATAAAAAAAAAAAGATGGACTTCCATCTTGGATTCAAAGTGGCAAAATCAACACAAACAACAACTGAATTAGTTTCAAAAATACTGCCTTGCAGGTGATCCAAGTTCATGTGAATTATCTTACCACAGTAAACTGAATTAGGAAAATAAGACAAAAATTAATAAATTAATAAAAACAACAATATAACAAATAATGGAGCACCACATTTGTTTTTGTTTGTTAGTTATTTGGCTAATTCCTGGTTCATGGAGGATGACAAACAGATGAGCAATGCCATTGTGATCCTGGAGGCTGGATACAGGTTCTACCTTGCACCGTGCACCACCTCTCAACAAAGGTTTGTTCTGAGTCATCCTGCTAAATGGCAGCCAAGAGCGAGAGGTGGAGCTGCAAAGTATCGTTTGTGGAGACTCCACTGTTTTAGAAAGATGAAATATAATCGAATAAATAGTCCATTACCTGTCCAAGGCTCCTTGTAGGTGCTCGTGAGATACGTCAAAGTAATAGTTGGTGTGCTCTCCACTGGTGAAGGCGTTGGAGCTGCCAGCGTGCTCACTCAAGAACTGGCTGTACTCGTTCTCCTTTGGGTACTTCTTTGTCCCCAGGAACAGCATGTGTTCACAAAAGTGCGCCAGGCCCGCAATGTTCGCCGGGTCGGATAACGAACCTGGGATTTAAAAAGGTAAAACGGTCACTGAGACATGGATCGATTTTCAGTTTGAATATGCTGTACATGGAAATAGTTGTTAATGTTTTTGTGATGCACACAACTCATGCGCTACATCGCAGCGCTCTACAATGCAATTTAAATAGGCCTTTTCCATTCCACATACTGATTAAAGACTCTTTACTAGTGACGGGAAAATGAAGCTTCATGAAGCACTTGTGATATTTTTTGACTCCCCTAGATGGTGCGCTTGATTTAAATATAAAGGCTAAAGCAAAGGAAATTGATTACATTTCCACTGCATCTTTCACCCAAGAGTGCCATCTAGAGCAGTGGTCCTCAACCCTGATCCTCAGGGACAGGTATCCAGCCTGTTTTCCATGTCTCCCACGGCCAACACAGGTGGAGATTGTTATCAGCCTTCGTCAGAGATTGCTGATTAGCTGATGATATGAATCACCTGTGTTGGCTGTGGGAGGCATGGAAAACAGGCTGGATACCGGTCCTTGAGGACCAGGGTTGAGGACCACTGATCTAGAGGAGTCAAAAAATATCACAAGTGCTTCATGAAGCCTCATTTTCCCATCACTACTCTTTACTCTTTATCGTCAAATGAGCAATAAAACTGGCGGTTATACCGCAGAGCAATATTCTTCATTTCTTACCGATGTGGACATCCAAAGCAGCGGAGGATTTGTCTGTGGTTGGGTCACTGATGAGCATGGCCTTCAAGCCATTGTTAAACTCCAGGCCTCTGTAAACTCGCTTGTCCTCGGGAGAGCGAATTATGTCTGTGACCACATTCTGCAGAGCTGGGTCGATCATTCTGAGGGAAGAAGATGACACCAGCCTATAATACAGATAATCACAAGTACAGTATGAATACAATGATTGCAAATGCTTTTCAACCTATATTTGTTGTTGTTAGTTGGTTGCTACATCTACAAATGCAAATTAAAACTCTTCCATGCAAAGTGAAAGCCATATATCAACAACACCCAGAAACGCCGCCGACTTTTCTGAGCACAAGCTCATCTGAGACGAACTGACACAAAGTGGAAAATTGTGCTGTGGTCTGACAAGTCCACATTTCAAATTGGTTTAGGAAATAAGGGGCGTCATGTCCTACGGGCCAGGATTATTAATGGTACAGGCTACAGGGTTCAAAGGCCATCGAATGTGATGACATGCAGCTGCGTTATTATTGCCCACGGCATGTGTACCTTGCACATTTGCCAAGGCACCATTAACGCTGTTTGTTGGAGCAACAACTTAATGGTGTGAGGCCAAAACTTTGTACCTCCAAAATTGTCACTTTTCAGGTGACCACCCAAAACAGCACGTCCGCTCAACCATTAACATTGCATTATCACACAAAAGCACGCCATTTTCAACACTTTAGATTGATCAATAATTTCTAAAAATAACACCCACACCTGTGGACTGACCAAAAGCAGAGATTTTTGAAAAAAATATTACATTTGCCAAACTGTGACTTGTTATGAGGTTTTGGCTCGACGCCAGTCATCTGCCTTCAAAGCAATGTCTTTTTCAGGGATGTCCCTCTTTATTTGAGCAAGACGAAGCCGAGCCATATGACTGGCCTGGCAGCAGTCCAAACCTGTCTCACATTTGAAAATGTATGGGGAATTATTATTGTCATTTGTGTTTATTATGCTCTATAGAGTGCTTGACTTTTAATTTTCAGTTGAGAACGGCGCAATAAATGTTCTGTTTATTACAATATCTTTGTTACTGTTTTTATATTTTTATTTTTATTTTTATTTTTAAATCGTATTAATTTACCTAGGGACTATACAACTCATTCACGGATACGCAATAAGGTGGAGGTGGCCACCTCCTAATTAAAAGATGCGTGATTATTAGGATTATGATAAAAACCCCATAATACTTCAAAGTTTGTATCACAAATCAGGTTCATGGACATCTACTATTATTATTACAAGGAGTACATCCTTTGTCAAACTGAACCGTGAATAAAACAGTTTACTGAGCAAATCCTCACTAACTCAGAAGACAAAACACAAGTCAAGTTAGTCACTCTGATGGACACTATAGCATCCGTCTGCAATTAACGCGTATATTTAGTCATTAAACCACTTTGCATGACATAACTGCACTGTATACAGAGATGTGGGGAGCCACCCACTGTGGAGTACCTGACTCATCAACAATGAATGTTGGGCCATCAAGTGTGAATCAAACTGGACTAAATGGCAATCGAAATGTATAATACACAATATATAAAATGCACTGATGATTTTGAGTCTTTCCACCAAACTCGATATAAGGTAGACAATTAAAGAAGCAACATGGCAGGGTTTTATGGAAAGCTGAGATCAAAAACACGGCTTAACGGCCCCGACCGGTGCCTTCCATTAGTTCAGTAGCTAAGGCTAGCTAGCTTGACTTGATGCGATAACAACGCATTTACTACTTTTAACTGCATAAGTCGCCAGTCAACACTTACTTAATTCCTTTGTTGAGATGGGGGACGCTTCCAGCTGCTTGGATATATCTCGTGCACTGCGCCGTTCGGTTGATGCACTTAAACATACTTAGCACCCATGGACAACAAACCTTGCCTTTCACACCGCCATCTTAATTCAGACAAAAGCAGTCGATCTCAGACATAAACGAGAACTTCTGAAACGTGTTGAAATGTGTTGAAACGCCCAACGTTTAATTTTGTGAACAATTAGGCATAACTCTAAAGGTCATTAAAACTTGTTCCTAACATGCAGAAAACATTACGAGACAAAAAAATTCTTGTTACTGACGCGTGTATCGATTACAAGGCGTGTACGAACAGTGTAATGGGCAGATCTGGTTTCAAAGCTTTGTCTTGTCTTGCGCGTTCACTGGCATTTTAATAGCTTCACGTACTTCTTGAATATGTTGTACACAACGTCGTCATGAATTTCGTAAGTTTTATGTTGCGACATGGGTCGAATAAAAAAGAGCAGAATCTAAATAGGCAGGGTGCGCACAACACTATATTTTTAACGTGTTTTTTGTTGTCTTTTACATTTTTCTAAGAGGTTTGCACAATTAGCAAATCTTAATATAAATATTCCCAATCCCTCCAAACCACGGTGTAAAAAACAAAGTCGACAAAAGAAACATAATAAAATAATTACTGTATAGGCTTATCTATTCATAATGATGCTGCATTGCATCTCTTATGTTTAACCTCCCCCCCCCATGAAAAAAAAATAACTACAGTATATAATTGTCGCAATAAAATAAAAATAGTTTACAGTACACGCTTATTTGAAGATCTGCACGTCTTTATAGGGATTAAGAACAGTTATCTTACGTGATGTCAACACACGCAACCACTAGATGGAGACACATTTCTTTACTCGCACAGGCCAAGATCAGTTTTTCCTCAATGAAACTATACTTGCTCTGAGGCACCCTTGAACAAATTGTAAACTGTTTTACTGAAACCAATCCAGATAATAATTATGATAGTATACAGGTACAGTACACATGTAGTCTTATTTTTTAAACCCACAAACTACACTTGTTTTTGGCTTCTTATCAAATGCTCACATTCCCCTTTGGCACCAACCCCCAAAATACCAATTACCGATAGGTTAAAGTACAAAGAGCAAAATAGTGTAGGACAAACAAAGTTAACTTGTGTGTTTACATTGAAAAGACTCATATTAATGTCATTTACTTTGCTCCTCCTCTTTTAAAAATTTACCTCATGCCGACCTCTGTCACTCTGAAGCGAACAGCCAGTGTACAAAACCTCCTGACTGAGTGAGAGACCACCTTGAGCAGGAATGGAGAAATCAACTGACAGCTCGAAGAAGAAAAAAGTTGTGGCAGTAGTGGGAGGTGGACTGGTAAGACGAAGTGGATGTCAATACTCATTGTTTTTCTTGAGCTTCATACTGACATTACCAGAGCAACCTTTAAAAGTCACATAAGTGCTTTAACTCACTTGGTGCATTGTAGGTCAAAAGCACCCACTTTAAGTAAAATTGCTGTAGTAGGAGAATCTGATTAAGTGTAATTAACTTATGCAATGACAACTGTTCATCTTATGTGTTTGCAATGAAATAAAAGTAAATTAAAACAAGGCCAGGAACATTATTGGTGTGAGACGCAAATGTATAATGAGAGCTGAATAAGCACATAAGAGTTGTATAATATGTATAAAATTCAATATTGTTCATGTTGTTGTTTTTTTGGCAATGACGCATCCATCTTTTGTTTCTAGGTTGGTGCGCTCAATGCCTGCTTCTTTGCCAAAAGAGGTTTTGATGTGCATTTGTTTGAATCTCGGGATGGTATGATAGATGTTCAAATCTCCCTTGACACATAGATCAAAACTTTATCCGACAATGTGACAAATTTGTGATCATAAATTCATTTCTAACCTCCTGGCCAGATATCCGGCAAGCAAAAATCGTGAAGGGGAGAAGTATCAACCTGTCTTTATCTCACAGGGGCCGCCAGTCACTCAAGCATGTCGGAATAGAGGAGAAGGTTTGTTGACATAATTGATTCCTGTAACAGGACATCTAGAACTCACATGCAGGGACATTGGCATGGTAGCAGCTATACAAATTAGAATTTGTATGGGTACCGTAAATGAATGTTACTAACTAACTATACATGTAGACAACCAACTATTCATACTTATATGGAAAGTTTATTGTGCTAAGATGCATGTTGTATGGAAGAATGGGAAAACCCTATAGTCCATCAAGCAAGGAAGTCTAGCGAAATCCCCATCAGTATTTGCTACTTCATTATTGTGTAGAAAAATGTATAGTATAGTGATATGGTGAGTACAATTTGTAGTGACGTTCTACTCTAATTTGTTGCTTGGTCTTTTAGATCATCTCCCAGGGAATCCCCATGCATGCAAGAATGATTCATTCACTAAATGGTGTGCAGTCTCCAATTCCGTATGGCAAAAAGGGCCAGGTGAGCCTTCACATGAGTGTCTCTGTCTACACTTTTCCCAACAAGATCCGGGCATTAAGGCAAATAATTATTCTTTCAAATTACTGTATCTTGCGGTCCGCTTCATAGACAACGATGATTTATTATATTCACAACTTGATTATGTTGATGTTAGCATATGGATTTGTGTATTAAATTAATCAAATATGTACTGCTGGGTTATCACACAAACACCATTTGCTGGTATCCATTGTTCATTATTATAACTTATGCACTGTGGCGGTTTGAAGATTAAATATGTATTTTTGCTTTTCAATCAACTGGACACGTAATGTACCAAGATAAGCATGTATAATTGGTAAACATTGACACAACAAAACCAAATGACTGCATACATGCACATACAAAGCTGACTTGTCAAAGTTACATTATTATTATTTTTCATAATTGAAAAATAATTAAATAACATTTATCGGTCGAAAAAGGATCGTTTGTATCGTATGTTGCAGAGGGCACAGAAATTGAAATGATCCTTAACATGTGAAGGCCGGAGGCTTCTGGTTTTCCATTTTCAGTGAACAGTATACTGTCTATTTGTGGAGCTGTAACTGCAGAATTGCACAATAATGAGACATTGTTTTCACTTCAGTACATCCTGTCAGTAGACCGAGCCAATCTGAACAAAGAGCTGCTAACAGGTAAGACCATTATCTAGCTTTCGCAGGGAACATACTGTATAGTGTAGACAAACATTCATGTGAGACGAAGATGCCAGTCGTCCACTGTGCCGCTCAATATACTATATTTTACAGAAAAACAATTCATACCTATACAACAAAATGTACAGAATCGTGCCTAAAAATATTGAAGCCTTTTCATTTAGGAGATTTGGTTTGGTATGACCTCTTTTTCAGCGGTTAGCTCGTTTTGCTAGTTTGCTAATACTTATTGATAAATAGTTTACCAATATATACAGGTATATATTAGCAAGTTTACAATGCAAGCTGTGACAGCAAAATCCCTGAGTGCACTCAACGCTTAATTTTATGGCTCTTTGAATTCAATTTTAAAGTGTATGTTATTTATTTATTTTTATTATTATTTTTTTTTAATCAGTAAAGATTCATGTTATTAATGTTGTGGCTCAGTTTCCACTGCGAGAATAATGTGTGGCAGCATGGGGCTGTTTTTTAATTAAACTTGATCTTATCAGGACAAATCAGACTCCTGCAACAAAAACAGGCATAAAGCCATTTCTAAGCCATTAGATACACTAGAAATAAGCTTCTGTGTGATGTTTTTTTTACAATCTTAAAATGAATCAGTGTGGGGGAAATTATTTTTTCTTCTTCTTTGCATTGAAAAAGTTTCCATAGTTGGACGGAAATAATAGTCACGTGCAACTGGTTCTGTTATGCTATGCAAATTATTATTTTGTTATTTTTTTTAAAGAAAATTTTACCCCCAACAGAGGCTGAGACATACGCAAACAACAAGTTGAACTTTGACCACAAACTACAGGACTGGAGTGCTGAATCGGGGCTAATGACCTTTATCAGGTAAATCTTTATGGTTACTTCATCCGTGAGATGAGGCGCTCGAACAGTCTCGCCTCATTTTAACACAATATTATTTCTACCTCCTCCCGCATCACTCCTCTGTAGATATGAGATGGGGGAAAATATGAGCCCCGACAACAGACTTATAAAAGTCCGTGGCCCTGACATGCTGTATTCACTTCCGGAAACACAGCGTTGTGAGTGACGTTGTGGTCACTTTGGGGACGCATTACGTCCGCAGACCAGAATCAGGTCGCATTTAATAGGTAATGTGAACGCTTACTCAAAAAAAATCGGATTTTACCCAAATAAATCGGAATTGAGCATTAAGAACTGCAGCGTGAACATAGCCTATATCACTGAACACATGTGGGTACAGGAAGAAGAAAAACATTTCGTGCCCCGCCCCCATTTTTCCACCGGGACTTTGTCTAGAACATTATTATAAGTGCATCTTTGCCTAGCATCGTATCTTTATTAACACGAAAGAAAACGAAAAAAAAGAAAGAAATATAAATAACACTGTTTTTTAGTCTGTAACAAAAGATGTAAAGTGCATCAATTTGCCTGAAATTTAAATAAATATTAAATCCCTATTTGAACTATAAACATTTTTTGACGGCTAATTTAACTATACGATACTGAAAAATAAAAATTCATAGAATCGATAAAAAATAAATATACAGTAATCCACAATATTTAAAACAATTTAACCTACAAAGTAAAAAATGAAACATGTTTTTTTTTTAAATCAACATGAGGAAGTCAGCATTAATGGCTAGTAGTGTAGTGTAATTTCATGATTGTTGTAAAAAGTATTCCTTTCCTGGTGCTTAGGGATCTGTATTGTGTTGCATATGTGACTCATTGTGTCCTATCAATCAAAAAGAGATGTGAAATTCGATGGCATGCTAACTGATGAATGCAAAAAAAATGTCACCGCTCTCCAATGAAAATCCTTCGCCTGCTGCCACTATCCTGCTAGCGCATAAACAAATGCAGCAAGTATTGAGGCTAATATAGGAGAGTGTGTTGCTGTGTTGTTGAATTCTTTGTTTTAACTGTTTTTATTGATCATGTGTGTAAGTGCATACAAGTACTTATGGGCCTTGAACATGTTTGCTGTCTGTGTCTAGAGTATGCGATTATTCAGCGGTATTTGAAGCGTGTGACTTTTATTAGCCTTCCAATTGCTTGTTTTAGAGATAAAAGCAACATACCATTTACAACCTAATTACCAGTCAAACAAGGTCATTTTACTTAAGGGAATTGCAGGGAACACAGCACACCGAGGGCAACACATCTAATTGAATCAAACAGTTTTTCATATTTAATTCATCCTTTTACATCCTGTAGAGTGCTGATTTATTTCATTTGTTAATTTAATGTCTGGTGGCCAATAATCTACTCAGCTGAATGAGTCACGAGCGCAAATGCATTTGCATCAGGTTCTACATTGAGGCGAGTGTGTAAAGTGCACTGTGCACTATAAAACCATTCACCTCACACATCTAGGACACAGACCACACTTTTGCTCATTTTTGCTCACTTTTGCATCCTTACCAATAATGGCAAATTTGTTGCCTCCAGTTTGTATAATTACACATACAAGAGCCTCTTTCCCACCATAATGGGATAATAGGATATGATAATAGATCATGGAAGTAGAGGAAACAAGATATGATTTCTTTTTGGATATACAAGAGAGATGCCTTACACTGTAAAAACTATAACCCCGCTTAAACTGAAAAAAAGAAAAGCAAAAAACATGTCCAGATATCCATCCATCCATCCATTTTCTTGGCCGCTTTTCCTCACTAGGGTCGCGGGGGTGCTGGAGCCTATCCCAGCTGGCTTCGGGCAGTAGGCGGGGTACACCCTGAACTGGTTGCCAGCCAATCGCAGGGCACACAGAGACGAACAACCACACTCACATTCACACCTAGGGACAATTTGGAGAGTTCAATTAACCTGCCATGCATGTTACATCTAAAACATTTGACTTCACAGAAACTAAATTGAGGACTTTGTATGACCTGATTTTTCATGTTGATGTAAACATGAAAAAAAAAAAAATCTGAAAGAACATTTCCCACTATTAATAAGTATAGGTGTCTCTCCTTTCTCAATTGGACCGATTTTGGTCGCTGGAAAAGCCATCAGCTGGATGATACTGCCCTCTAAAGGATCATCCGAGAAATGCACGTGTCAGATCATATACAGTACGTCAGGGTTTTAATGGGGGAAGAAAATATTATACTCATGGAAGAGAGGACTCAAAATTTCTTGTATTTAATATGATACGTTTGGCTTTAATGACTGAACACATACAACCATAAGATCAATGCATTATATACTGTAATTGGTTTTATTGTTGAAGAGCAAAGGCAACTTTGATATGCTTAACCTTCATCCTCTTTATTTAGAAACAAATTATTATTATTATTATTAGTTTATTTTTATTTATTTTATTTTTTTATTTTTTCCAATATTTAATTTTTTTATTTTAATTTTTTACATTTCATTTTTTTTAAATGTTAAAATTTAAAATTTTTAAATTTTTAAATTTTTAAATTTTTAAATTTTTAAATTTTTTACACAGTAATTTTAGAAATGTTGAGAACCCATTTTGCCTTCCATGTTTCCTTGTGCTCTTCAGCCCGGACGGATCCAGAAAGCAGATCGAAGCAGACCTCATTGTGGGTTGTGATGGTGCCTTTTCAGCGGTTCGCAAGCAATTCCTTCGTCAAAGCCGCTTTAACTACAGTCAGACTTATATCCCTCACGGCTACATGGAGCTCACCATGCCGCCCGTCAATGGAGAGGTCAGTTCTGCTTCGAGACGAGTGCAATAATCACATTTGTAGACACAAATGTTTTTCCATCCTCAGTTTGTCATGAAGCCCAATTTTCTCCACATTTGGCCCCGGAACACGTTCATGATGATTGCACTTCCCAACTTGGTAAGTGGGATTTATGTTTTTTCCCTCGGTGTGGATGTATGATTTAAAATGTCATTGCCTGACATTATTTGCATACACTTGGCATAATCAGCATAATCAGTTCAGTAACTTTCAAGTGATTTACCCTCACTGATGCCTTTGGTGGTTTTAGCGTTATTTACCATTATAGACTTAATAATAGGGAATATTACACTGCAAAATGTCTTGGCACATTGTGGTTTAACCTACTTTTTACACTACAGTGTTATGCTTCATGTCATAAGTGTTCTTTTTTTTCTATGAAAACCTTTCTCTGTCTCTCCTGTCCTTAAACCCAAAATGATTTTTCAGCATGGCTGAGTCAGCAACTGCGCCTTGTCTCAAGGAAGACAAGGTTAAAGCAGCAGGCTTGAAAGTGCATCAGCTGTCACTCACTGTCCTTAGCACCTCGAATGTCTTTGGAATAAGAAAAAAACATATAAAAAAAAAGGTGCATAGTTGCTGCTGTGGTTAGAGAGAGACAGTGAAAATGAGTCCTTCCAGGGAGAACTTTGTAACAATGCTATGATAAGTGCAGCCATTGATTATCATATTCAAGATGACTAATTCATTTGCCAGATGCCGACGCATGGATCAAAGCCATGTATTGAACCTTAAAAGCAACTACATGAGATGTGGTGTGAATTTATGCAAATGACTTCCCCTAAAATAAAGGACAGAAGATGAACTTGAGTGTTAATAGTAGTAGTAGTCAGATATATAAAAGTTCTCCTGTTTCGTAATAATACTCATTGGAGCCACATTGGAGAGGGAGGTAATGCCAACACCATCATTCAAAAGTGAACAAACACCTAAAAGCAAGTAACTCTCTTTTTCTGAACAAAGTGAAGTGAAAATATTTTCAGAATGTATATGTCTTTTAAGATTGCAGTTGTGTCAGCATTTTTCATCCCATCTATTAGGTGGACTACTTGATTATTAGATTTTTTCGAACCCAGCCCTACCTAATATTTGTATTATTTATCTTAGGGATGTTCGATACCACCTATTTTCAGACAGATACCAGTACAAGTACTCAACTCTTGAGTAGTAGCTGATACCGATACCAAGTACTGATACCACTAGTACTTTTGATTCATAAAAAAATCCCCCTAAAAATCAGTGACATAGCTTTCAAGCAAGACTTATATATCCCAATTTAGTTTTTTTTCTTTAAAATTGCATACAATTAAAGACAATTTTCTATTCTTCTAATTTCTAGTTCCTGATCGTAAAACGGCCATAAGCATCGGCTGCCATCACAAGTATCGATACCTTGAAATAAGGCCGGGTATCGGTACTCGCCCATCCCTAATTAATCTGTATTGTTTACTTTCGAAATATCAATGGCCTCTTGTGGCGTTATTTTTCCGTGATTTTTGACATTTCGAAACGCAGCCATACTGAATAAAAGAGAGTCTAGTGTTCCGTCAGTACAGAGATTCATCTCCCTGAATGAAAAGATGTGAAATCCATGTGAATCTCTTTTATTCTTTATAGGACAAGACTTTCACCTGCACTCTCTTCATGCCCTTTGAAGAGTTTGAGAAGATCACCAAAGGAGATGAAGTCATTACGTTTTTCCAAAAATACTTTCCTGACGCCATACCATTGATAGGAGTGTAAGCCACTTCCTCACCTCCACCTCTCTCGCTTTCTTCCCTCCCTGACTTCCCCATTTATCCTCCTTTGCTGTTAATTTCCTATCCAACCACGCCACGCCATCTTCAGAATATTTCCATCTCATCAACTCCATCCAGACAAGCACAGTCTGTGAAGTGTAAAATTGAAGTCTGACTCTTACATGTCTGTGAGCCACCCACTTTTAATTGAAGGTGAAGTGTGTGTTGTGGCTGACTACAGAGAGAGCGCACGTAGCATTGAGCTCTACCAGCGCTGCAGGCTTTTTCTCTCAGCGCTGACTTCACTTGGAGCAAACAATTGAATCTGCGATTTTGTTCCTCTTTCTGGCTCTTTAGCTCCACAAACAGTTGCGTTAGCTTACTCATATTGGATGTCGGCAGTATGTGTGCTCTGTTTACAAGAATGTAGCTTTCCAAAGAAACAAAACGAGTCCAATAATATTTCTCCCGCATTTATATCTCCCAGGGAAGCTCTGAAAATAGATTATTTTCGATTGCCTGCCCAGGCCATGGTGTCCGTCAAGTGCTCCCCATATCACATTGGAGACAAATGTGTCCTCATGGGCGACGCGGCACATGCAGTGGTGCCCTTCTACGGGCAGGGAATGAATGCTGTAAGTAACATCAAGGGAATTAAAGGACCAAGTCAACCCACTTTTTTTTTTTTTTTTTACAATAATATGTTCTATGCAGCCCCGCTGGTCTAAATATGACATTCTGGTTAACTCATTCACTGCCATTGACGGCTATTGACGTCAAAAATTCATTTGAACTATTTCTATTAGTTTAACATTTTTTCCCACTTTTCTTAACAAGAGTATGAAAACCTAGAAAAAAAAATGTTATACATTTAGAACAGATATAAAATTTGTTATGTCATGCAATTAATTACAGTAAAAAAAATTATTCGCCTGACGCGATTAAAATTAAAATTTGTAATCGTAATTGAATCGCATGACTTCACTAGTTAACTCACGATTAATCAAAAATGTTATATCTGTTCTAAATGTACAATAAAAAAAAAATCTAGGTTTTCATACTCTTGTTAACAAAAGTGGAATCAAATATTAAACTAATAGAAATATTTCAAATAAATTTTTGACGACTATAGCCGTCAATGGCAGTAAATTAGTTAATATTGCGTTAGTAAAATATGAGCCAAGCAGCAAAATGTTGCCATTTTTATCCATCTCAGGTGGCAGCCATTTTGCCACTTGCTGTCGACTGAAGATGACATCACAGTTGCTCGGGTCTGAGGTTGCAACAAATCACAGCTCAGCTTCAGAAAACAGTTGAGCTGTGATTGGCCGTTGCCTGAGCCCGGCGCAACAGTGATGTCATCTTCAGTCGACAGCAAGTGGCAAAATGGCCGCCCCCTGAGATGGATAAAAATGGCTGGATTTAGCTTCATAACTCATTCCACAAATGTAATATTGATCAGAATGTTATGTTTAGACAAGTTAAGTCACATATAACATATTATTGTCAATAAGGTTGAATTTCACTTTAATAAACAAATAGAAATATCGATTTGTTCATCCATTTATGTTTTGTAGGGGTTTGAGGATTGCATTGTCTTTGATGAAATAATGGAGCAGTTCAATGAAGATTTCAGTAAGTGCGTGTGATATGGACAAATGACATGTGACCACTTCCAAACAAGAGTTTTACTATTTTAGGTGCTGTACTGCCCGAGTATACCAGAGTGCGGGTTCCGGATAACCATGCAATCGCAGACCTGGCTATGTACAACTACGTTGAAGTAAGATATGTTAATTTCACGAGTTCACCATGAGCTCATACTTGATGAATGCAACTGAGAAGCAACTAAAGAGATGGTAAAACATGGTGAACAGCGGTCGTGACTGGGTGGACTCGGGTGGGAGAATATTGAGACATTTATTCACAATACTTTTACAGCGAAAGATCTCTGGCAGCCTGTGGAGCATATCCCCGCTGGCGCTATTTAATATTATAGCAATCAACACCTCAGTGTGTTGCATTGAAATACAAAATAGCCCCACCTGGTTTCTTAAAATGAAAACTGAACTCATTAAGCCATGAAGAATAATTACAATTTGAGTGTTTCATATCCAAGTCTCATTGTCTTGTGCTTATTGCACTTTCAAGCTTTAAGGAAGGCCAACAAACAAATGTTTGATCATCGCTTTGAGTGCAACTCCAGTATGTATCAAAATAGAAAACAGTAGCCACTATAAAGATTGAATCCAAAGTAACTTCATATATTACATACGTTATATATAATAAACTGTTGTCATCTGAGGAAACAGCAGATGTTGCCAAAGTAGATCTGATTAATTGTAATGAATCTAATGACTCTGTATGCTAATTTATGCAATGCATATCTTATAGACAGAGTGGAAATAATGTGATATTCAAAGGAGGAACGTAAATAGCAACAGACTTGAACATTGTGAAAATGATGCGCACATAACACACGACAAAGGAGCCTCAACTCCAATAAGACTTCAAAACGGAAATAATATTTCATACAGTCGAGTTTATGCAGTCATAAAATAAATCGTAGGTCTCAGCTTCTGTTATCAGTAGATTTAATAAATTTTCTTATACACTCTAAAAAGTGAATTGTTGCTCAACTTAATTGAATTGCTTCAACTTCTAACGCACAATTGAATTAATTTAATTTAAAATGAATATCCATCCATCCATCCATTTTCTTGACCGCTTTTCCTCACTAGGGTCGCGGGGGTGCTGGAGCCTATCCCAGCTGGCTTCGGGCAGTAGGCAGGGTACACCCTGAACTGGTTGCCAGCCAATCGCAGGGCACACAGAGACGAACAACCACACTCACATTCACACCTAGGGACAATTTGGAGAGTTCAATTAACCTGCCATGCATGTTTTTGGAATGTGGGAGGAAACCGGAGTACCCGGTGAAAACCCACGCAAGCACGGGGAGAACATGCAAACTCCACCCAGGAAGGCCGAAGCCCGGACTCGATCTCACGTCCTCTGCTTAAAATGAATATATTAAGTTTAATGAACTAAATTAATTAAACTTAATGACATAATAATTGAATATGTAAATTGGTTCAACTCTTCTCTTTTTAGAGTGCAGTAAATTCATTTAAATTTCCCACTGCCTGTTTCTTTTGCAGATGCGAGCGCATGTTAACACCAAATGGTTCCGTTTCCGGAAGAATGTTGATAACATCCTCCACTTTCTCATGCCAAAGACAATAATCCCACTTTACACGATGGCAAGTACAAAATAGTATCAGGTGGCACTTTAATCATTTAATTATTCAACCGTCATTTCAAAAGCAAATAATCAATATTCTTTATTTTTTATCCGCCCCCAATCAGGTGACATTCACAAGAATACGATACCATGAAGCTGTGAATCACTGGCACTGGCAGGACAAAGTAAGTTCCTACATTTCATACATGCTCAACTTGCACCCTTTAAGTGTGTGGTTACACTAAAAGATGTTGCCTCTCTCAGGTGTGCAGCTGCATGAATTCATTCTTCTCGCCAGTGAATTCACAAAACTGCGATACAGTGCAGTGTTGTGTGTTGACTGTGGAGATGTCTGTAAACATGAAAAACAAACATCACCCTCTGCCAAAGCTTTTGTTTTCAGTAGTGTTCCCCATTGGCACTATTTCAGGAAATTCAGTATTATTCCATCCCTTATGGAAGAACGTGTGTGTATTGGAATCAAAAATTAGGCACAAAGCTTAGCCTGAAGCTTCGAGTATCACACTGTCATTTAACTGACAGAGTGGGATTCAAAATATAAATATTGTCCTGCCAATAATTTAAATATTGTATTTCTTTCACAGGTGATAAATCGTAGCCTGTTATTTGCTGCCACAGGAGCAATTTTGGGAGTTTCTGTCCTGCTCATTAAAAACCCCCAACCCATCAACAAGCTCAGCATCCCCACGGAGAAAATGTGGAACAAGCTGGCAGCATTGGGACCTCCTAAATACTTGGCAACGTTTCTCACATCTAACTGCAGCAATTAGAACCGCTCTCGCAGAGATTAAATTAATTGAATTAAATCTCGTTCAAGGAGACAAAATGTCATAAATCATACTCAATTGAATTCATTACTGTGGTTCATTATGTGCAAATGGCATTGATTAAAACGCAACAGTGCAAGTTGTAGGATGTTATATGGTACAACTTGTTTGCAATTATTTGAAATTCCGTCATTATTGTTAAACAAAAGTAAATGGTAAATACAAATATTTATACATAAGAGCACTCTTCTGTTCGAGCACTGACTCAATAGTGGAGTTTCCATCCACCCATTTTTATTCAAATCTGATCTCATCTATTTCGCAATCCTCATACATACTGTATAATTCTACCATTTTCAACAGCGACGGCCATCTTCACACGGGGGACATTTTGTGTGAAAATACAGAAAGCATGGGAGTCAGGTAGTCAAAAATAGTATCTCTTTATTCAAACAATTTTCACAATGTAACATGTACAGTATCTCACAAAAGTGAGTACACCTGTCACATTTCTGCAGATGATTAATTATATCTTTTCATGGGACAACAGTGAAGAAATGACACTTTGATACAAAGAAAAGTAATTTATTGTTCCCTTAAAATAGCTAAAAATACAGCCATTAATCCATTAATACCCCTGGCAACAAAAGTGAGTACACCCCTAAGTACAAATGTCCAAATTAGTCATTTTTCCTCACAAGTGTCATGAGGAGGGACTTGTTGGTCATGTGACTTGTTAGTTAGAATGTCTCAGGTGTGAATAATGAGCAGGTGTGTAAAATTTGATAAATGAAGGTTGAGGAAAGTAAGGTCTGGAATATCTGCCAGCTCCATGATGTCATCATAGAAGAGTCAAAGAAGATTCCATTGGCCACCTGTGAAACTCTGGTGAACACCGAGACCAACACTCTAAAAAGAGAATTGTTGAACCAATTTAAGATTACAAATTGAATTGTTGACTAACTTTAAAAAAAATCGCTTCAAGTGGTAAAACACGATTGAATTAAGTCAGTCCAAAGTGAATATATTCATAAGTTTAAGTGATTATGAGTTCAATAAACGTAATACTTTTGATTAGAGTCAATTTGGATGAACTTAATTCAGGTGAATATATCAAGTTTAATCAACTCATGATGACGTAAACTTAATATATTCACTTTGGACTGACTTAATTCAATTCAATCGTGTGTTACCACCACTTGAGGAGAAGTTGGTCAACAATTGCATTTTTAATCTTAAATTGGTTTATCAATTCTCTTTTTAGAGTGAAGAGAGTTAAGGCTGCTGGAAAATAATGGCGGCCATAAAAAATATTGACACTGAGCATTTTCACTTAGGGGTGTACTCACTTTTGTTGCCAAGGGTTTAGCTATTAATGGCTGTATTTTGATTTATTTTCAGGGAACAATAAATGTACATCAATATATAAGATTTACAATGACTACTTTTCATTTTGTCAAAGTGTCAGTTATACAGACAGTGTTGTCTTATTTTTGTCGGCTACTGAATGGCTGAAAGCAATTTTATTTATAACCAACTGCTTTTGGATACCAACCATAATTTAATTAACTCACTACTTGAAAACGATCTACAGTTAGCACGGATATGGCAAGAAAATGTAGATGTATGTTTTTACAGCATATAAACTATTTACCAGATGTGAGGAGAGAAATAATATTATACTTTCATTTTTAATCCCTGTCAGGTGTACAGTAGTATGTGATATGGGAATATGCTGAACTTTCACATTGTGAAGGTCAGAGATGCCAAATCCAGGTCCGGAAAGTAAAAACTCTGCCACAGTTTTGCTTTAGCCCCAAGTGCCAGCTAGCTTTAACACCAGGTGGTAGCTAGCTGCTAGGGAACTAGTTAGCTAGCACAAGGGACTAAAGCCAAATTATGTTGCAAGGTTTTTACTTTTTGGACCACCTCTGGTAAAGGTTACTGAAAAAGCCCGACTTGAGGTCATGTTAGTTTCGGCTTGGAATTGTATGCCAAGTCCTAAGACATTCTGCTGCACAGGATGAGAAGTCTCATCTTGGGGGAATCAGAGTGGCCTCACTTGAATGACATTAGCAGAGGACTCTGCAGGGGACGTCATGTCGAAGCGGCGGAAATCGTCACTGGTGATGATGAAGACGATGGAGGAGTTGCTGAAGGTCACCCTCTTTTTGGGTCTCTTCCTGCTGCCGCATGAACCTGAAACGACGATAGGCCTGATGGGGCGCACGACCGGAGCCAGGGGCCGCTCTTTGAAGCTGTGCTGCAGCCAAGACAATCTTGAGCACAGCAGCTGCAGCAAACAGCGGCGGAACTGTCAGGCAAGTAGGAGGGAAGAGATGAGAGTCTGGTGCTTAAATGTGACAATGACATTCACCCCCTCATTTGTATGCCAGGCACACCAGAGACGTGTCTCTTCGGATAACAAATGAAAGTGACAATTTCCCACCCACATTCCATTGCGCCTGTTTACTTAAAACATCTGGTGTGCTCTGTTTTCTGCTTCACTCACAAGTGCAGAACAAATACCCCCTTTGATGAAATGACATTGATTCGTTCTACTTTTAATTCATAAGTCGCTGGAAAGGGGAAATAATCAGGAAGTACGCATCTCATGCAAAACACGCCTAACAAAGTGTTAAATTAGGATGATGCTTCACCATTTGGGGACTCTCTTTCCAGAATACAAATGTGCTCCCACATGCAGAGACAATTTGCAAAAGTGGATGATTACCAACCTTGATGCTCATGAATACATAGATGAGGGGGTTGTAGGCTGTGCTGGACTTGGCAAAGAAGGAGGGGATGATAGCCACAGTGGGTGAGACCATGCTCTTGCTGCCAAACGCCACCATCATCGACACGACGGCGTAGGGCGTCCAGCACAACAGGAAGCAGGAGATCATGAGAAGAAACATTGCAGCTACCTTCTTCTCATATCTCAGGATCTTGATGATCTGGACTGTCTGAAGATCCTGGATGGAGCGTAGCTAATGAAAACGGAGCAAAAAGAAGGAGTCAGTTCATATCTGGGTGGAATTGGCTAATTCTCCTTATGGGTGAACTATGATGATCCCATTTATGAGATGAACTCAAATATCGAAAACTTCTACCACATACACAATATCACAATTTCTCTCAAATATTGTTTACAAACCAGTCTAAATCTTTGATAGTGAGCACTTATCCTTTGCTGAGATAATCCATCCCACCTCACAGGTGTGTCATATCAAGATGCAGATTAGACACCATGATTAGTGCACAGGTGTGCCTTAGACTGCCCACAATAAAATGCCAATCTGAAAGGTGCAGTTTTGTTTTATTGGGGGTGGGGTTCTGGGGTCAGTACTGACTCAGAAAATCAGGCACACCTGTGAGGTGGGATGGAGTATCTCGGCAAAGGAGAAGTGCACACTATCACAGATTCAGACATGAACAATATTTCAGAGAAATGCTGATGTTGTGTATGTGGAACACGTTTTAGATGTTTGAGTTCATCATTGGCAAACAGGTGTAGCAAAAATCAGATTACATGCGCATTTTTGCATGCGGCATCTACCAAACCAAAATGGAGTACTTGGACTTAAATTTCCTCCTCAAACACTGTCATCACTATGGGCAATGTGTTAAGTTTTTTTTTTTTTGCCCCCAAGTTTTTGACAACTGTCATGTTACTCAATAAATATAAATAACTATATATATAAATATAAGATATATATAAACAAGTTTATGTTCCAGACCACTCCAACAATAAGTGAAATTTGCTTCTTTTTTTTAATAGCATTTTTGACACTGAAATTTCATTTTAAGGGCTTTAAACACACTTTAAAAACAATAAAAACACGTTTAAACACATATAGAGATAACACAAAAATATTGAGGAAAAAAAAAGAGTAACAACTATACTACGATAAATTTGGGGATTACTGTAGTCCTCTACAGCAGAGGTCCCCAACCCTGGTCCTCAGGGACCGGTATCCAGCCTGTTTTCCATGCCTCCCACAGCCAACACAGGTGATTCATATCATCAGCTAATCAGCAATCTCTGGAGAAGGCTGATAACGATCTCCACCTGTGTTGGCTGTGGGAGACATGGAAAACAGGCTGGATACCGGTCCCTGAGGACCAGGGTTGGGGACCTCTGCTCTAAAGCAGTGGCTCCCAGTTTTTTTTTTTTTTGTCTTGTGTACCCCCAAGTCCTTTCGTCATACCATAAGAACCTCCCACTCATATGGGTTGATGAGTCTCCAAAAGTAGAATATAACATTTAAAAAAAAAACAACAACGTCATTTAACCGTGAAAATCTCATTGAGATCCGCAGATCTCTTTTTTTAAGAGAGTCCTGGCGCAACACAACACAACACAACATTACGTACAGTTAAAACAGTAAATTAAAAACAGCAACAGGTTAATGACTTCATTTCCAGCTCCTTTAAAATGGCATCAAACTGAGACTAAGTTATGAGATCTGGAAGTTGAATTGTCTTTTGTAAAGAATTCCATTCTGTTGGTGCTCTATACTGAAAAGCCATCTTTCCTTTCTCTGTCCTGACAGTAGGGGCAGTCAAGTAAGTAGATGTTGTTAGACATTATTAACATTTTTAATTCTTTATTTCATATATTAACCATGTTGAAATGTTTTATAGATGTGAAGTAGGTAAAATAGTGTTGAACTCAGTATAATTTGACCTTAACCTAAGATGGTACACATTGTTTGGTCTAGAAGTTCCTTCTCAGTGTTCTGTGCGAAAACACATTCTGTTCGAGAGAGAGAGCGCGCACTCCTACAACTATACTACATTAGGAGCTGTCGAGTTCAACTTGTTTGTGAGATTTTGTTATGGGAAGAAGTACGAGAGGTGCCCTGAAAGTATATTTTGTCTAGAGATGAATACAGCTGCAGTCTGTGTACGAAAATAATATTATGTAACATATTGTGTAAGAACCAATCTGTTCTACTCATTCTTAGTAGGAGGAGAAGGGGCGTTTTACTTCCAAAACTCGATACTATAAAATGCCCCCTTTCCCAAAGGAGGGGGCACATGGGCACACGGGCACTCTTTAATTCCACCTTTTACGTGATGTAAATTGTTGCCGTGACCGGAGAATTCTCTGAAATAAATCATCCTTGCGCAGGGACTCTGTTCATGTCTTATCTCATCATTTGATTTATTGGACACGCAAAAGTATGGATTTTTAAGTATACGCCTTCAATGTCCAGAGAACGGAGAGCGTAAGGTCCATCAGACTTTGGAGGGAGTAACCCTATGAGTCCCTTGTAAATAAATCTGTACCAGTACCAGGTATTGTAATAAATACCATAATTGGTTATTATGAGAAAATCATTTTTCTTTTGCCTCCTTAATTTTAACATTTAATTCCCAGGCATTGTCTTCCTTTTTGAGTCAAAGTAAACAAAAATAAATGTTACATTGAAATTGACTATATATATATATATATCACAAAAACAAATTAGCTTAGTTGAATAAGTCCCCATTAAAGATATAATTATATTTGATCAAGAATTAAAACACTTCTCTCTAAAGGAAATTTGTTTTTGCACATACATATTATATTTTATTATTACATAAATACATATTTTATTGAAGGGCTGATGAAATTACCAATAATATTTATATATAATAATGTCAATGCCATTCTTGTACAAATGCTACAACTTGAAGTTCTGTTTTTGAGGGTGGAATAAAATAAATAAATAAATAAAGCACCATGTCTAAAAGCTGGATTTCTTCTTTTTTTTTTGAATTATATTTATTTTTTTAATGAATGCTCTGTCTCAGCGTGTTGATACTGAAATCTTTTCCATCTGCAGTGAGACCAAAAATACTCTGGATTCAGAATACAGTCTTGCACTTGCTTTTGAAGATGTTCCTACGCTTCTCCCAATTTCTGTGATGTGTAATGATATGCACTCATGCATCTTAGCGCATCGGGGGATTTAACAGACAGGCTGGGAGGTGTTGGAGCTCTCACAAAATCTTGTGGTAGTTAGTAGCCTACACCTACATTATGCTGCAGGTGATCAATGTTTCACCACTTCCATGCTTGCGCTGCGCAAGCCGACAGAATTCACAGATTGGCTCGATACCCACACAACAGAGAAGTCTATCAGAAATCTGCCAAGTTATCGAGTTTAACACAAGTACTGTATTCAGTTGTTATCATCACAGCCCACGCCTTTGTCCCTTTTATTACCAGGCGACAGACGAAATAAACCCAGAAGCTCTTATGATGATAATAGAGCTGAAAACGAAAGGCAGCAGTGAAGGGCGCAGCTCCTTTTCATTAAATGTAAAGTTTGCAATGCGTGTGCTCTATAGGCAGCACAAGATTATGTTGAAGAAAAGAATCTTTTCTTCCGCGTGTTCGTTTTCTTTTGGGTAGTGAGAATGTTGGTTATCCGAATGCAGGCTGGAGATCGATGAACAGTCACTTCGAAGCTTTTATTTCTACAGAATATTCCGGGCACAAGTGAGTTCCCAGACAATTGTGGCAGCCTCTCACTAGTGCGAAGTTACAGCGGACTCACAACATTCTTATACTACCTTGAAGGGCGGTACCACAAAACACCCAAGCCCCCAACCCCCAGCCCCCAGCCCACTAGGAGTTCACCAGACATCATTCAATACACATTGACTTCAACCACAGACAAATGGTCTATTGTTGTGGAAATAGAGGAGGCATCCCAGACAATGCCGGCACGAGCAGAAATTGCGACATCACTCACAAAGACACATCCACAGATGAAAGTTCTACTGAGGAAATAAATAAATGAAAACATTTATGACTAAATCTGGGCCGAAGACCCTCTTCAATTATTAGGGAAGTATGGCACTAATTCCATAATCGGGTCTAGTATACTTTTCATGAATAGCACTTTTACACAGTACGGTAATTAGTAGGGATGTCCGATAAACACTTTTTTTTTAGAACGATACCAGTACGAGTGCTAACCGATACCAAGTATCAATACTACTAGTACTTTTAATACTTAAAATAATGTATTAAAGATAATTTTAAAGAAAGACTTACTTATATATCCCAGTATAACATTTTCCCTTAAAATCGAATGCAATCGACTTCCGTTGTGAGTACCGGTACCTTGAAATGAAGCCCGGTACCGTGTATCAGTACTACTCACCCATCCCTTGTACGTAGTGCAATGTCGTGAAAGCTCCTTGTAGGACATGTTTAAGTAAGCATTTATAAAAATATGGCACGTTAACGATAATATAGACCACTCATAAGAAATGTAATCGTGTCCTTATGATGCTCATTTCATCTAATTACGTTTCACCTTAGAAAGACAATTCATTTTTGTGTTGCCTTTACAAAAGTTTTAATGAGTTCTTCCCATTCACAACGATTCAGATATTACAGATACCAAGTACCGATACCACTAGTACTTTTGATGCATAGCATTTCCCCCCAAAACAATGATAGATCAATTTAAGGAAAAACTATATATCACAAGGTAACATTTTTCCCTTAAAATTGATTGTCAATTTTCCATTCTTCTAATTTCTAATTTCGAGTTAATGATCATAAAAAGGCTGATACTAGTATTGATCACAACCACGAGTACCGATAACTCCAATCAAGACATAGTATCGGACCGATAAGATACCTGGTATCAGCCCGATACTGATGCCTGATGTTGGCACTCGCCCATCTCTAAAAAAACAAACCTATTTGAATGTCTCACCATTTGTACTGCGTAGAGAATGTTTCCATAGCAGTAGATCATGATGCCAACAGGTACAAAGAAACAAGCCAAGAGGAAGAGAAGAATGAAGGAAGCGTCATTGGGGTCCTTCGATGCCCAGTCCAAGGAGCATCCCAGCTGATGGATCTCCAGCGTGTATCGGTTCCAGCCCAGGAGAGGAGCCGCAGTCCAAGCCAGGGAGTAAAGCCAGATGTGGGCAATGGCCCGCCACGCCCAGGGAAAGTCCACCACCTGGGCGTGGACCACCCGGATGTAGCGCTCGTAAGCCAACGCTGACAGGGTCATGATGGATACGATGCCTGGCGATGGGAGCGAGACAGAGCAGAATTTAGGAAATCATTGAAACCTTGCACATTTGAGACCTACATCTCCTTTTGTAACAGCTTCTACTTTCAGTGAGTGCCATCATCATCATCTATACATCTCTCCAATTACATGCCCTAATACCCTTGTTAAGGCTGTCATAATTCATTAATCTCCTCATTAACTCATACATTGCCATTGACGGCTATACTGTAGACGTCAAAAATTTATTTGAACTATTTCGATTAGTTCCAAATTTTTTCCCACTTTTGTTAACAAGAGTATGAAAACCTAAATTTTTTTTATTGTACATTTAGAACAGATATAAATATTTTGATTAATCGTGAATTAATTACAATAAAAAAAAAATCATCGTCTGACGCCCCTAATTTTCAATAATCTTTTTTTTTTTATTAGGGGCATCAGGCAATTCAGATTTTTAATTGTAATCAATCACATGACTTCACTAGTTAACTCACGATTAATCACAAATTTTATATGTTCCAAATAAACAAACAAAAAAAAAATTCTAGGTCTTCATACTCTTGTTAAAAAAAAGTGGGAAAAAATGTGAAACTAATGGAAATTGTTTTAGTAATAATTGTTCACGTCTATAGCCGTCAATGGAAATGGCTCAAATGAATTATTGACGTCTATAGCCGTCAATGGCAGTGAATGAGTTAATGGATGAATCGCTGAACTGACGTCAATAAACGGACAGACAAGCTTCACGGCGAGTCGCCCGGGTTCATCTCCTCACATCAAATTTCAGGACGAGTTTTGCCAGAGCATGACAGCCATTATTGCTGCAGGTCCCCTAGCTTGCCTTTGTGTCAATCAACGACCTCCGCTGAGTAATACTTCGGATGACGTGCAAGGATGATATGGCATATTAGTCAACAAAGGACTCCCCCCCCACCCTCGCTCTGGAGGACTCAGAATGACGCAATCTTTTTTTTTTCCTTTCTTTTTTTTCTTCCAGTGCAAACATCTGCCAGCAAGGATTTACACACTGCATGAAGACTCCATTATGTACAATTAATTTGGGACTCGCAGTTGTGATTAGTTTTACTGTTGTAAGCAATTTTGTGACATTGTAGAACTGTGAGAAAAAATATATTTTTTAACAAGGGATAATGAAATTAATAATAATAACTATTTGATCTTGCAAAAGTCTTGCACTAGGTTTAAATTGTCACGTAGTTAACATCTGAAATTGGGAAACGGGTGTTTACCTTCTCTAATCTCTTATTAAAACTCGTATTCATAAAAAAACAGACTTGTCCTCTCATCTGAATGTGGGCCAAGTCTACAGGACATTTCAATGTCACTCCATTGAAGACCATTCATTCGATGGCAAATGTAAATTATAGCTCCACTTTCAGATGTATCCGTGTTTGTCATACAAATCACACACGTCCGTTTTTCCAATTATGAGAGCCAAGTGGACCGCAGCTTCCTTCTGATCAGTAGATAATAGAAAATGTCAATTAAAGTACAGAAGAAGCAACCAGCGCGTAGCATGATGACTCTGCTAATAAATAAGTCATGGTAAGGGTTGTATCATCACGCATCAGTCCTCCTCTTGAACTATAATTCTTAGTGAGTCTGGGTGGATGTGTCAGGGTTACCCATGTGTGTTCATTCACACTTCACCGTCACACTAGAGGCAAGGTGAATGTGTCAAAAGCATTCCCATGCATGCGTGAAGCAATAGAATGAATATTTCCTGCATAATAACTTATTATAACAGTGTCTAGTCGAGAAATCTTAAGATGGAACCTTCTCCAATCATCCATGCTTTTAATGATAAGTTATTAAGACGATCTGGAAGGTCATTTTCAGTCTCACCATTCACAACACAAATTTTGTGTCAAGTTCTGAGACACAGTAGCATATTAATAGTTTGACACACCATTAACTGACTTTTTTAAATTTATTTATTGATCAAACAAAAGACAATTGTGCGGAACTGCTGGACACAGCATAAAGCCAGGGTTTTAATTTAGTGCATTTGGATGGATTATTCATTACATGCTACTTGCATCATACAGCAGTTATGTTTGTATGCTTTTTTTTTTTTTTTTTAAAGATGACTGGACTAGAATATTTCTAGAAATAATAATCCAAAGAAGAAATATAGTTCAGGAAATCGTTTTCGTAAATAATAATAATAATCATCATAATAATCGTTAAAAAAATTATAAAAAAAAAAAAATACATATATATATATATATATATATATATATATATATAAGAGAGAGCAATGATGATGACATGTCAAATCGGTAAAATTACCGAATGAACAATACTGAGCTCTTCAGGAAAAATAAAAAATAAAAATAAATCATAATAATCGTCATAATCAGCATCGTTATTATTGTCATTATTATTATTTTTTAGTAATTATTAATTAAAAATACAATTGCTTCAACCTCTACTATGAAGAAAATGATTTTGGAAAAATAATACATTTGATCGATTGATCTGTCTCTTACCGAATAAACTGTTACTGAAGCCGTCCCACACGCATGTCGCTTGGCTCCAAATCCACCCGCCTTTGACGCACGAAACAAACGTAAAGTTTATCCCGATGACGGAAACCAGCAAATCGCTCAAACTTATGTTGACGAGTAACAAATTGGTCGGCGTCCGAAGTCTCTTGAATTTGCAGTAAAGTAGAATAACAAGAACGTTGTTGCAGAAGCCAAACACTCCGATGGTTCCGATGGCGAAGGCGAGAAGTTTGTAGGTGCCGAAAGCAAACAGGTAATGTTCGGCGCTTTTCTCGTCTCTTGTTTCATTGTAAGGATTCATTGCGGGGATGAGAACGTGGTTTCGTGCATTGTGGAGGCTTCGGTGTGGAGCGCGCGTCCTGACCGGCGCATGACGCTCAATGACAGCCAGCGCCGCGCTGCTCATTCAAACAAAACCCGCAAGAAGGCACGCCTCCTCACAAACTGGGTCAATGTACCACTGTCACATGACACACATTTAGTGGTATTGCACGTCCGATCACAGTGAAAATGCTTTTTAAAGCTGTCATTTTTTAGAAAAACGGAAATACACCCAAGATTGTTTATATGTGGACACTTTTGCAGATCCAATAAAGCCGGTTGTATTAACCCTGGAGAACCCAAGAACCCTTTTCTTCTTTGGAAAATTATGAATTATACATTAAATGACTGCTATAAATTCACTGAACACCAAAATATATGTTTTTTTTCAATTTTAACCCTTTATTCTCTAATTTAGGATTAGGGCGAAATTTGACCCTTTTGGGATTTAGGGGTATCCATCCATCCATCCATCCATTTTCTTGGCCACTTTTCCTCACTAGGGTCGCGGGGGTGCTGGAGCCTATCCCAGCTGGCTTCGGGCAGTCGGCGGGGTACACCCTGAACTGGTTGCCAGCCAATCGCAGGGCACACAGAGACGAACAACCACACTCACATTCACACCTAGGGACAATTTGGAGTGTTCAATTAACCTGCCATGCATGTTTTTGGAATGTGGGAGGAAACCGGAGTACCCGGTGAAAACCCACGCAAGCACGGGGAGAACATGCAAACTCCACCCAGGAAGGCCGAAGCCCGGACTCGATCTCACGTCCTCTGCACTGGGAGGCGGACGTGCTAACCAGTCAGCCACCGTGCTGCCGATTTAGGGGTATCATTTCGAAAAATCTGAATAACAAAAAACTGTCAGTAAACTATTTAGAATTTAAGAAAATAATCAATCAAATACACAGCTACATTGAACAATATAATTTTTTTGTTTTATTTGTTGCATTTTAGCCATCTTGTCACCACCACTCTGGCTCATGTAAGTGCAATATTCATCCACTAGATGGCCCCATGCAGGGGTCAGAAGTGGCACTCTGGACTTTTGAAGTTAAATTTGTAAAAAAAAAAAAAGGTCTTTGTTATTTGAGTAGCAGAATTTATAGGTGCCAAATTTGACCCCGTGGGTTCTCCAGGGTTAAAAAGACACGCCTCCTTTCAAACTCATGGTTGGTCATCCTAACTACACCATTTCCAATAAACAATTAAGAGCCATTCTATCTACTCTACTTTTTATGAGGTCCTGTTATTTTCTCATTTGTTTAGTTGTCAAATATTTACTGTGCTTCACTAGCATTAGCAATTACTCTATTTGGCAAAATTAATTCTGAAGATCTTAAAAATATGAAAAACATTAGATTTGGAGTTTCATTAACATTTTTAATGGAACCGATTGGTGTTGACCTACAGTAAGTAGAGCTTCTGAATTTAGTGGTTCCTAAGGGCTTTTGATACTTGGCCCTTGCCCTCGCCAGCTGAATGAGTTATTTTTCTCAATACTTTAACTAGTTTCATTTATTGAATCATTTATGATCTTATTTAAACTTTCAGCACTGTTCCCTCACTTTTCGTGGGTGATATGTTCCGCGCCTACCCGCAATAGGCGTATTTCCACCAAAAAGATTTTAATAACCGCTAATACTGTCACCTTAACTCATTCACTGCAATTGACGGCTATAAACGTCAAAAATTAATTTAACTATTTCTATTAATATTTTTTTTTCCACTTTTGTTGAAAATCTAGATTTTTTTTATTGTACATTTAGTTTTGTATATAAGTTTATTATGTTAACTAGTGAAGTAATGCGATTAATTACAATTCAAAACTTTAATCGCCTGACGCCCCGAATTTTTAAGAAAATTTTCTTTATATAATATAATATAATTTTTTTTGTTTTATTTGTTGCATTTTAGAACTGGATTTTGAATGTACAAACACACTTTGGCCAATGGAAACAAGAACACAGGGACAAAATCACTGCTGAAAATAAAAAAAGGTATTTTTTATTTGAGTAGCAGAATTTATAGGGGCCAAATTTGACCCCGTGGGTTCTCCAGGGATTTATACGTTCTGTCTTTTTAAGGATATTAAAGGTTCATTTATGACTTCTGGTATGAAAAATTATGCAGTATTTGTGTTGATATTTCAGTTACTATAGGCCTAAATCTCTATTTTTAGTTTTCAACCTCTGCAGATGACGTAAATTGAGTCAATCACTGTTGAGGCCTTTTATTGATTAAGATCTTCGGGTCGTACCATACAAGGAGAAAATAGCAACAGCACCAACATGGAGGAATGTAAACAAAGGAGTATAAACAATAGAGAGTTGGAACAAAAACGAGGCAACAGAATTGGAGAAACAATATTCCTCATCCGTGACTTAATATAAAATTGTTTGATGTTATGACGAATGTGTTGTGTCTGGTTCCAAGCTGAAAATCGCACATTTGTGGCATTGAGAAATCCTCATTTGTCATCATTAGAAAATTAAGCAGTTTTTGTTTCCCATCTAATTACAAGCACAATGAAAGTTCATAAAAGAGGGAATGTTTTTTTTTGTATACCCCCCCCCCCAAAAAAAAAAGTAAATTTCCTTTTGTGGCTAAGTACATTTGAGGATCTTTATTTTGGTTGCCTACTTTTACTTTTGCTGATTATATTATTCATTCAACCATATACAGTAAATGGATGGATGAATGGAAAGCAAGTTTGTTTGATGGTAAAACATTTTCACATACATGAATAAATCCTCATGTAATGTGTTAATAAACAGAAGCCAATTGACTATTTAGCGCACATCACTTCCTGCATTTTTGTGACATTATCGGGTAAAGTGGGTGCGATGTTTGCGATTTGGTGTCATGTGTAACATAGTAGGCTATAATATATATATATGTGCGAGTGTGAGTTTCCTTTAACATCAGGCCATTTTCACGCCCACACGACTCACCAAAAAAATTTGTGACATTAACTCGCTCCCTATTTAGACATTTTCAATACAGTGGCAAATCTTTAGGTAGGCTGCAAGATGGCAACCTGCATAATAGCGGCTGACTAATACGAGAGGTGACACCCAAAGGATCTTGTGCATTTTATCAACCGTTTGAGTGTGTGGGAGTTCCATGCAAAAAAAAAAAAAAATCACATTCCAGAGGTATTGTTTCACATTTGCGAGGCTTTAAATGATCACCGCAACGACCTCTTTGTCACACGTCTGTAATTTTAGACGACCTTCCTTCAGATGTGTGGTTTTCTCCACAGTGGAAGGCCACTGTGGCAAAAGGTTGCAGGCCTGCTGCTGTGATGTTATTTACGCAAGACCTCATTTTCATGCGCCCTCCGGTTGATTTGAAATAGCGGATCCCTCTTGAATATCACACGTAATTAAGCAGGCTCGAAGTATGTGACAGAATTTTTGAATGAAATGCACGAACACAAGACTATAGAAAGTGCAGTCAGCTTTTCCAACATATACTCAATGTATATGAATATGCCGACTTTCTACTGTTTGTCTAACGCATGTTTTCCGTTTTCTTTTCTGCCACACTTTCATGCACATTTAGGAAGAACTTACGAAATCCTCCGCAGTCGCTATCTTCTGTCATCAACGGCCCCCTTGACAACCCACTTTAGTTTGGGAAAAAAAAAATCACACAGGGCAAGGTCACGGCAATCAGGCCAGCATGGCCATGTTCTTGTCAGCCAGGAAGTGTAAGATGCTCAGGGCATCTTGAGCAGGCGTGTTTTTGTGGTGAATCAGCCAATGGATGTCTGATTAAGAATCCTTGGCTAACTAACTTGACAGACTCTATAAAGATCAAATGTATGATTGTTATCAAAGAAAAACAGATCTGTCATGAGGAGAGAAACTGAAGGTTAAGTAGCTCACTTACGAGTGAGGCCTCGAGAGGCTTGTCGCGATATTTTCAGAGGTTGAAGTGAGCATAAGTCGAGAAGTCCACTGAAATTTTGGTGCAAAAATGAATGCCGTTTTTGGACATTATAAGTAGGGATGTAACAAAAGCTGATTTGAATCAGAATTGTATATATATATATATATATATATATATTAGAGCTGTCAAATGATTCCATTTTTTAATCAGATCAATCACATCTTAGAATTTTGATTTATCACGATTAATCGCTTAATAAAAAAGGATTTTTTTATCTACATTTTTTTTCAAATTTGAAGAGCACCGGTTATGTGTTAATTCTTTTGACATTTAATGTTATGAGGACGTCTTCAACGTTTTTTTGATCCACACACGCTCATCGTCCTCTTTTTCTAATCAGTTAATTACTTGCATAATTTAAAATGGAAAAAAAAATTACCCCGAAATTTTGACATAAACAAATATTCTAAATTTGATACGCAAACATTCATTAAATGCTTTACTTTAATGCATGAAATTATGTTTATTGCTCAAACACTACCCCGTGCGACCTTAACGTAGCCATCCGTTGTCATGCTAAAGGCTAATCTATGGTCAAAATTAATAGTGCGATTAATCAATCTGCGTTAATTCAGGATTAATGCGATAATTTTTGTGATTAATTAATCAATTAACACTTTAACTTTGGCAGCACTAGTGCAATTGAATCAAAGCAAACCGCAACGAATCGGTCCATTTAAAAATGGATTATTTATTTATTATTTATTTAACATTTATTGAGATCCTTTTATCAATCCATCCATGGACGGAAGGACACGTTCATTCAAATGTATATAAAATGACAGCAAAAAAGTAATTGCATCATATCCTCTCGCACTGAGCCATACCATATTGATTTGATTATGTCATATGAAAATACAGTATTTCTAACACCTACTGACTATAATATGAATATCCGTTCATTTTATTATTTTCGCTACATTTGCAATGAATGAATGTGATAATTCCAGATTGAGTGGACTGTCAATATTCTCTGAGCAAATGCTGCCAACTCTCTGAAGAAAAAAACAATTCACTGTCATCACGACTCTAAAATGAAAATGCACACTTAGACGCTTTGGACCGTTTATTTACTTTGTCAGCTTTTAAAATATGTCTACAAAGCAAAAGATTTGAAGTAATTCTACCAGCATTCACAATCTCCATTTCGTTCTGCTTTTGTTGGTATCACGTCACAGAGCATATTACAGGAGTTGTGTAAAAGCCTGCAGGCTTGTTCACTCATTACACTTTTTTATTTTATGCATAACTACACATGGCCACAGGGGGAGACTAAAGGTGTAAATTTGTTGACTTGTCATTTCGGATTCAGTGGTGCAAATGAATGTAGCGAGAATGCAAAATGCAGCACATCTCAATTGTTGCAATGCAAAGTACAGTATGTGTACATCAAAAGAGAGGAATTTGATTTTCAAAGAATAGTGTGCAACTTGAAACTTAAGATGATTCTAACTATATTTTTTCATTTTAATAATTGTTGATTTGCATTATCATTCATTTCAAATTCCACAGAAATTCACACAGTGGGGTGATTATTCATCATTACACTTGGAGTCGCTGATGTTGGCATTATTCCCAGATTCTCTTTCCTTAAAAAGCTTGGAATAAAATCTGCTGTCAGATGAGCAGCGTGTAAATGTTTGAGTCGCAGGAAGCCTAAAAGAGACATGAAAGATGACTCAAGCCTGAAATTTAAAAAAAAAATGCAATCTTTAGCAGTGTTGGCACCAAGAATGAGGAAAAAAAACAACAACACTGCAAATGCCTTTCCTCGAGTGATTATCGGAGATCAATAGTGCAAATTATTCGTGCATATTCCAAAAATGGCCATTTTACCTGGTCCAAGGTAAATGCCAAGTGGCCCTACAACGGCAGGGAGAATAAACATTGAATCACATTCAATGGTCCAATTCTACGATGTTAGTAAATCACACAAATAGACCTGAAACAGAAGTTAAACGGTGATCATGATTTAGATGACAATTAAAATAGAACTTCATTAGTTAATTACAATCTTTCTGTTGCAGTAACAATTACATCACGTGAAAAAAAAAAAAGCCTGAGAGCCAAAAGATCACAATTGTAAACTAAGACTTGTGTTGTCACCACTGGTTTGTTCTTCTCACATGAGATATTTTTGGATGTTTTGTATTTCTTTTCCTCCCCCTGTAGCTACTTGCATGTGCTTCAGTGATGGCACACAGCCAAGCAGGTGTCTTGTTACGTACCGCAGATATAATAAGTCTACACACCCCTGTTTAAATGGCAAATTTTGTAGTACAAAAAAAATGATGCCAAGATAAATCATCTAAACATCTATATGTGCTAACACGGATTCATATTTGGATCTGTCCGTAATAACCTCCACCGACAAAGCATGATGCTGCCACCACGAACACCAGTCTGCAATTTGATATGACAGCGGTGAGGCCGACGAGAGATGGGGATTCGTTGGCTTCAATTCCCAATGCGGAGACCCCCGCATGGGTGGTAAATGCGGCCATTTGGTGAGTTGAAACCAGAGAAGAGCGTGAAAGGACTGTGACAGAGAAATACCATCCAATCCTGTCTGTGTCAACATCACTTCACCGCGGGGACAGATTTCCAGCTTCGGTTTAATGTGGGTAAAGGTCAGGTGGAGGACTGTGTACAGAAATCTACATTTAATGCGAAAACTGTGACAAAAAAAGCCTTGTCAGTGAAATACATGACTTCTATTATCAGGCTCAGATACTCTGTTATATCCCACAAGGCTCTCAGTGTGACACAGGCGGGTACATGGCAAGACAAATCACAACAATAAAATGGAAAGGTAAAGACATACCTCCTCTTTTAGACCAGACCAAGCTGTAACTGAAAATGAAATTTGATTATACATACGCATTACCAAGAGTGATGAAAATAAATAACTCAGGGAATCATGTGTTTGCCATGTCACAAAATGCACTACACTACACTTCCACTCAACAAATGTGGTTGATTATTGCTCAGATAGCTTGGAGTGTGCTTCGCTTACACAGTTTTTGGCAACATTGTAACTGAAATATGTTTACATAGGTCAGAAACTGCAGATTTTTGCCATCTATTTAAATGTGGCCCATTAGCTGAGAACGAGTGGATGGAAAAACAGAGTAAATTACATAAGATTATTACATTAAATTAAATTACATTACATTACTGCTAATGAGGCCAATTAATAACAAGATCAGCCCCGTTTCCCCGTATGTATTCGTGCAAAAAAGTTTTTCAGGCCGGCTACCATTGTTGGACAGGTTACCTGGTAAATCTAGTGAACTGAACTGCAAGTTTTCTAACGTTAAATAAAGCTTTGGCAATGAATGAAGCTATAGTGCTTCTTAAGACCACTGCAATACCACTATCTTGGACTAGTGCAGTGACAACACTGTATTAATAAAATAACTCAAACTGAATAGAAATTCATTAGATGTATACATTTCTTTCCCCTCTCTGGCCACTAACTCCAGGTTCACTTTAAATCCTGCTCTGCTGCATTACCAGAAAATTCCCAGGCATTTTTTAATTGTTGCATAACTAGCTATTTGATGTTGCAGGGCTAACTTTTTTTAAATTTAATTAATTAATTTATTTTTTTACAGTGGCCCCTTATCTGAAATTTTAGGGGCATAAATTTAGGAAACACCCACAATAAATTAACTTGCAAAATAAATATTCATCCCACTCATTTTCACTATATTACAGGTAAGTGGGCGGATGTGAAGGAGATGTATAACAGCAACAAAAATTATTGAAGAATAGCAATTTTTTATTTTTTTTAAATCTGCAAACTCACTAGATGAAAATTTTAGTTGTGCTGTCTCAAATTTTAGGGGCAAAATGCCCCTTTTAAGGGCAATCTGGATCCCTGGTTGAAAACAGCATTGTTACAACCACATTACTGAGAAATGTAGAATCATATATTGTCTGATTTTACATCCAGTTACTACCAATTCCTCTTTTATTAACCCAGACTGACAGCAAATAATCAAGTGAAGTATTGGAAAGCTTGATAAATGACAGAGGCCTATGATTTCTGCTAGCTACCTAGCTAGCTGTTTAAGCTAGCTATCATAGGTCACCATAATTGGATGATTTTTTTTCCTGTTGTGTAACATTTCCCCAACAAAATGCCACAAGTCAGAATTACTGTATATCTCAAAGCCATATAAAACATTGGCAGCGGTTTCTTTGCTATTTTCCAAATGGCTGCATTGCCACACATAGCAAATGAAAGACAAAGAGAGGCACCAGGAATAAGGCAAATTCAAGTATTGACAAATGAAATAGTGGGAATTTGAAAGCTCTCTACAATTTGTTCGATGACACTTGTCAACTTTTAATCTCTGAACACTAAAGTTTAAACATTGTGTTGTTGTTGTATAGTCATGTAATCACATCATCAATTAAATGAATATCTGGGTCAGGTGCGTGTAGGTGTTGACTGCTGAATCATCTGAAAGTGCAGAGGTATAACAGGTAAAGGACGATCAGCTCCCCTCATCTTTTATGCATTACCCTTGGTCTTTGTGGGAGCAAGGCTGAGTCAGAACATTCTTTGAAGTTCACTAATCTCATTAGGAACCAGTTTGTGGATGGCAGGGAAATAAGGTATTCTATTCATCTGGAGAAAAAAAACACTCTAAGGGAGGTGGAGGTTTATAGGAGGCGCTGCGTAGCTTAAAAATAACATTTAGCTCACACGCACACGGACACATGCACGCACGCATGCACGGAAAAAAAATATCGATCACAAAAAACACTCACCCCAAAACTATCGCAAAGTTTTTTTTTCCTATTTCTTACACAGAGAATTTTTTTTTTTTTTTTTTTTTTATGTGACAACTATTTTTGTCCAAGTGACCCTTTTTTTGTGAGTCAGTGACTCAATGTGTGGAAGGAAGCTCAAAACTGTAAATGGAAGCGATCTCGAAACTCAAATTGCCAGATAATAAGTCCCCTCCCTTAAATGGTGTGGATGGCAATGTAAGATGGCCGCCAGTGGCCTCACTTCTCCCAACTGCGAGTAAGCCGTTCCATCATATGCAAGGCCACAGCGCTAACTTGTGTGTTCACGCAAGCTAACGAGTTGCACCTGCTTTTGGCAACAAGTGTAGAAGTGATGAGACCGCCGTATTGAACCAAGGGTTTTTGCACTTTAGGTAGCAAAAATTGAAACACACATATTGAGTTACAGATAAGACAGCTATTATCCCACATATTTTTGGAGAAGCCACCAACCACATTAACACTCTCCTTTTATCTCGTTCACACAAACACATAACAAAAAAGGCTTCAGTCATAAAAAAAATAATAAATTAAATTTAAAAAACAAGCAATAACAGACTGACTAAAATAAAAACGTTATTGTTATTTCTCTGCTTCCCCATTTTGTTCACATATTCTTCATCCACCCTCAATTATGCCTGCTCTTTGGACTGTGTGATTACAGCTTTTGAGGGCCTGCTGCTGGCTGTCACCCATTTTTTTTGAAACTAGCCACAAGTACTGACAAAAGGGTTGCACTTACATTGATATCCTCAAAACACTTTTTTTTTTGGTACTGCAACAAACATTCGAACAAAGAAAGAGAGTAAATAAAAAGAAAGACAGTAAATAAAAAGAAACATACTGATCCGGCAGCACACAATAACTGATTAATTGATTGTTAAATAGTTGGCAAATTGTGTTGAGTTTATTTTAATATTGCCTTGGAACAATTGAGGCAAAATTAAGTGCAAAATGAAGTGGGAGGGAATGAAGGAGGGAGAGAGAGAGAGAGAGAGTAAACTTTTTTTCTAATACTGATAAAACGTGCAAAGTAATACATTTTTTTTATTTGCAAGTGCAGACGACATTGTCAAACATGTAGCAGAGTGTCAAGCAGAAGGTTTGGCAATTATATTTTTCTATTTAATACCTTTTCATAAGGTCAACATATTAACAATAACTAGACAATGTGCAATAAGAATCAAGTAGGGTATAAAGTAAGGTTTGAAGAATCAAGTAGGGAATGGACTAATAATCATCCCTGAAGTGAAATGAATGAGTTAAATGATTTGAATATCACTTTGAAATGATGTACGTAAATGTGTAATGTTGAATCTGCCCTTAAGAATGAATGGGGAAAATGAGGGCACAAAATCGAGAATTGTGGGTAAGGCGTGAATATTTGGAATAAGAAAAATGGAAGCAATAATGGCTTAAATATTTGGAATCTGCTTAAATTGGAATGACGAGAATCGGATAAATTATGTAGAAGTAGATAGATGCCAAAAAATGGGATGAATGAAAAAAAAAGAATAACGTGTGAAGGCCACAGCCGAGCAGCGCACTACGATATGAAGATAATATAATAGACTGTTGGGAATTAATTATTATTCTTTTATTCTTAGGGTTCTTTTACACATACAGTTTGCTTTCTCTGGTCCATAATTATTGTAATCATTTTTTCCACAGCAACAATGGCTAACCCTGGTTCGATTTGTATTCACAAAGCAAAAAATTCTGTCATACCAAAATGCATCACAACAAACAAAATTAAATTACTTTCTTCATACAAAAGGATGTTTGCGGTAAGTCGAAAGGAAACAAAGCACAAAATGGAGAATGTCACTTACCCAGTTGCAACATTATATTAGGTGGCCATATCAGGTCAAGAATCCCATTTGTCCATCGGGGATGACATTCAAAATGGTCCTGGCGTCATTTCTAAGCACATCTTGGTATGAATATGTGACTGCTGTGTGGGGAATAAGAATTACATTCCTCTTACTGTCAAAGTCATGAGACTGCAGACGAAAAAAAATGGAGAGAGATATTGCGCAGCTGAAAAATATGTGTTTTTGCAGGAAATTGCGTGTCTGTGCTGAAAAATAAATGCTAAGGGTGATCTCACTGATTATAAAGACTATTTTTTTCTTTACTCTTGGAAACCGGTTTCGCCCAACAGATACATCATGTTATACGGATTGATTTTCTATGTAATTTACACTGCTGTTGCTTCGCTCACCGTCCTCTCTCAAACATTACAAATCTCAGGTTACAATGGCTATTATTTCCCATGACCAAACTGGCTTTGAGCTGTTGCTCATGTTTTATTTTGTAACCTATTTAGGGATTCATCTCACAACATCCTGCATGCACATCATTTCGGAATGAGCTTTAGTTTCTGCGAAATTACCTTTTGCACAGTAATTAGCATGGCAAATGTCACCGAGCTTGATTGCTATTCAAACTCAATTTGAGCAACTAGGCAGATCTATATCTGTATGCCGCACTCTGTCACGTTCTGTCACGCCTTCGAGCTGACTCAGGCTCAATGCACAAAAGGCCTGATTTGCTCAACTTTGCATATGCAAAGTGCCACCAAAAATTAGTGCAACATTTCATCTGTTCAGCAATGTCATTTTAGGGCTTGGAGTCACAAGAAGGAGTCATGCCATATCACGTATCAGTGACAACCGGTGCCCGTTTCTCCAACAGCAGTTTTTCAGTTCAATGTGTTAATTCAAACAAAACATTATTTTTATGCAGGCACCTAAAAGCGCAAAACCCTCTTTTTAAAAACGGCCATCTCAGCTACTTTTTTCCACCTGTTGCCAATAATGCATGCAACCTGATACAGTGAATTCATATACTGTAATTTAGCATTCACCATTTTGAATCTTCATAAATCAGGCTTTTAGTGGGCAAAATTTTAGTAGAAATTTTAGTCTTTGCTAAAATGTGCTGTTAAGTTTTCTCATCCATTCATCAGGTCATCTTGACACATGCTGCTAGCTATCAACTAAGACTCAGATAAAATATGCATCTTTCCCCAAAGTTATTTGGCTCCGTGCTGTGCTGAGAGGATCACAGATTTACCCTGTGTGGGAACAGGCACATATTCGTACTCTAAAACAGTGGGAGACAGAAGGGTACCACATTTCTTTTTTTTGCAGTGCAAGTACATCAACCCCCCCCCCCCCCCCCCCCCACACACACACTGTTTTGATTACCTTCCGATGGGCAATAGGCTATAAATAGGGTTTGGTGATGACATAATGAAATATGTGTGACAGCAGCCAATCAGAGTCCAGCTTTTCCTTCTCTACTAATTTGGTTTGCAGTGTTGAAGATGTAAACAGAAAGTAGGGAAGAGAACTATTGTTTGTTTATAAGCAGGCCTTTGTAATGCAGGCCGAGCTCTATCAACCATTATTTTGAGAACATTATGGCATCGCGACTGAAAGAGAAGGTGATTTTGTTTTCACCTTTACAGCACTTACGGTCCATTAGTTTTGAAACTACACAATGTTCCAACGTAAATGCATCGCTACATGATAAGATTGGTGGATGTTTCTGATGTGGGCTTTGGTATACACAGTATTGACCAGTATCTGGTCGGTGCTGGATTTCACTTTCCTTTCTTTTCTTTGGTCCTTCTCCGTCTCCTGACGGCCTCACGACTCTGGCTGTAAGTGTTCGGTTTAGGTGAACGGGATGGGATTTTTTAAATAGGTTTTAGGTGAACTAATGAATACACTCACACGCACACGCACATGCACATACTCACCCACATACCAAAAAAAATAAAAATAAAAATAAAAATTAATTAAAAAAAAAGAGAGCAATGATGATGACATGTCAAATCGGTAAAATTACCGAATGCACAATACTGAGCTCTCCAGAAAAAAATAAATGAATAAATAAAAGGTATACACAGTATTCAACTCATTTCTGTCAATGATACATAATCATGATTGTCACAAAATTTTCAGAGCAGTTTTTCACATCTGGGAAAAAAAAAAAGATCTTCTATAATTAAAACTGTGAAACATCATTCCATTCCTGCTTGTGCTCAAACCATTACATTTATCTAACGTCACCAGCTCTTCTGGTTTTCAATAACGGAGGCGGACATACAGCCCCTCCGCCAGCCTCAGATAATTACTCGAGGCAAATAGCATCTGACACAGAAAATGTGATTAGATCGATGTGGACTCGCGCTCGTATTCACAATGACATTTTGTGACTGAGGTCTTTTAACATGTTGTGGCAATTAATTAGCGGCAGGATGGCTGAACAACGGACAAAGTCACTCCCAGACAAATTGAAAAATTTGACATTCCATAACATTTAATGAAGTAAAGTTGTTGCTGACTATTTATTATAGGTAGTCTTATCATAAATGGCTAAACGTTTTATAAAACTGCTGTCCCCTCAAGAAATAACCAGATTTAATTTCATCTTGCATGGAGAATAGTAAAAATAAATAAATAAATAAATACAAATAAATAAAAAAAACAGTACCTAAATCATTTCCAAGCAAAGTGAAAGTCCCCTTCTTTTAAACATGCACATGCCCATCACAAGCACTCTGCCGGGCAACTGAGTGCAAATATGTAGGCTTGTGTGTGTGTTTAAAAAAAAAGAAGAAACAATCAAGCTAAACTGCACATACACGTACAAAGAGAACAGAGAACAATAACTTACTGTAGGATATAAACACAATTTTTCAGCCTCGTACCTTTCATACCCTTTTTATTTTATTTGATATCCCATAATACCATCTTCCTTTTCTGAGTTGCATACATAGTGCAATATTTTATGTTTACAGAACATTAAGTCAAACACTAAGGTTTCCATCACATAAACTAGCCCACACATTTGGACATCAGACAGAACCAATATCAATCTAAAAGTGATAATGATATTTTGTTCCATCCCATAATTAAGTGTGTATGTCACAGTGTGCGCTAATAAGGTCAGATTAAAATCACACTCACATAAAGAGGCTAAGTGAAATAGCATTGCCTTGAAATTGCATCACTTTGACACTTGCAAGTTTCAGCAGTATCTGAGACTGAATATCAGTCAAATGATACTTTCTATATGACATTCAGCATGCAGACATTATGTCAATATATGGTCAGGATTAAAGTCTTTATCAAGCACCTTCAGATGTGCAGTGACTTCCATGCTGTTATTTAATCAATAATTTGACATTTGAGAAAATCCCACATTGTGTACAGTGTGACGATAGTAAAATCTCTCACCCTGGTCTTATGTTTTATGCAAGATCAATAAGAGTATTTTTTGCCCTAAATTGCCTTCTCCTCAGTTTTGTTTTCAGCAGACGGGATATTGATTGGGCACCATTTATTATCTTGACATTTGGCGGCAAAACGTCTATTGCAATCTGAGGTCATGCAAGCTCACGCTCCAGCTCACACGTGATCCTCAACAGGATGCGCTCTACTAAATGCATATTAAATAAATAAATAAATGCCGTATGTGTGTTCGTGAGTGTGCACGTGTGCATGCGCGCCGGAGTTGTGTTAGGGACAGCGGTGCAGTGCGAGGATAAGATAAGTATTTCAAGGTCGGCCAGGAAAATGGAGTAGGGGCGAGGGGGTAAGGAAGAAAGCACTAGGAAGGAACGAAATCAACCAAATTGATTAAATGGATTGCTGATGAATCAAAACAGGTGCAAAATTGCAGACAGGCGAGGGGTAGACATCTCAAGGTTGCAATCCCACGAGCTAGGATTTTTGTTAAAACAAAATTGGACATTTAAAGGAAACAAACTTTTGCTGGATTTATTACTTGCTGTTTTTGTTTTTTCTGTGTGTGTTTTTTTTTTACCTGAGAACTCTCTCTATCACTCTCTTTGCTTTTTATTTATTTCTTCTTTTCCGGTCCAATAAACTGAGTGGGGAAAGGGAACAGCTGGAATACCGTCTCTAATGAGCCCAAACACACACACGCACAAAACAAAACACTTGAATCAGAATTTCCCCGTTGTTATAATTGTGATTCACTCAAGGGAGTTCTTCACCTTATCTGGAACTTCACTGGCAGATACGTTCGGGAAAAGAAGGGACTTGTAGTACAATACTTCGAGCTGATTGGACAATGCAGCATCTTTGCACGTTTGTTTTGACCAATCAAGGCGGAGCATGAATATCTTTACCAGATAAAAATGCATGAAGCGCCTCTCACTGTTCCGCATTCAACAAGGAAACGGTGAGTACCATTAATTCTGCGAGAACAAAATTAATTTCACTGTCTATTCGTCTGTTAGGTTTGTTTGTCCCCCACCCCCAATTGGTGCTTCTTGGTTTCGTCCCGCCCTAAACAACGCCTTATTTGTCCGGCTGAAAAAAGGTTGGTTGCAAACAAATCAGTGGGAGTGGTACCAAAAATTCAGATTGCTGGCAAGGTTATCGTTGTTATAGAACTCGTCTATTTTTCATTTGGAAGAGCTGTTTGTCCTCATCACCTTTTTCTGCTCCTTAGTTAAAGTTAATGAATAATAAATAGTTATTATGTTTACTTCAAGTGTCTTATAGTGTTTTTACTTAATTATTTATTGCATCGTGTTTATTTTTAACCACACACTTAATAAAAAAAATTAAAAAGGTACTTAGTACGTAGTAAGGTAACTTAGTTTGGGGGCTGGAACGGATTAATTCCATTCCCATTCATTTCCATTAGAAACATTTCCTCAACTTACAAGTGTTTGAGGTTCCAAACAGGCTCACGGATGCAATTAAGCTCGTAATTGAGATTCTACTATATTGAGAGAGCAAGGGCTATGGATAACACAAAAAAAGTTGTGTAAACAAGTATCACCATCCCTCTATGAGTTAACAGTAAACAAATCCCGTTTTATTCTAAACGAGAAAACATATCATTTTGAAATGTCCATCAGTCCCATAGTTTTTGCCAACTGATGACCTTTGTTTGTGAACCATCACTTCCCCGGTGATCTCTGTTTCAGTGAATTCCCAGCGGCAGGAAATCAGCCAAGCGATGTCATCTTGTCCTGCTCTTTCTCTGGCAGCCTGGTGACAGGCCACTAATGGAGTCCTCCAAAGTGGAGAGGGATGCTGCCATCTTGATTTTAGCACCTTTACTTTTTCTCTCATGGCCACATTAACCTCTAAATTTCATACAAAAGATGATGAAATACTTGCATGTCATAATGTTCAATTTCACCACGGTGCAAATTCCATTTAAAGCACTTCAGATTCTTGGCACATTCATTTTTCGTCCTCTCTACTGCTGCACGAAAGGTTCTGAATGTAATAATATGGATACCAGTGAAAAAGAGCTCCAAACTTAAAGCTTTTTAACTGAACTTTTATTTTAAATGCATTGTTTTAAGTGATACATTTAGTCCACCCATCAGAATATGTTTTTAAAAAAATTGCTTCAAGATGAAATCCATCAGAAGGAATGTCATGCTTTTAAATGTGTTTTTTAAAAACCAAACACTTTTTTTTAATGAAATTCTTTATCACTGACATTAATTACTTAATGGCACAAATTATTGTCATTGTGAATGTACTGAAAGTCACTGTAAACCCTGAAATCCATGCACCAGCCTTAAAAATCTGCATAGCTATTGAAAGAGGAATAAAATTATTTGTCCTCTTTGCGTGTTCCAAAATTTGAAGACAGATTTAATATAAGAAAAAACACCTTTGCAAAAATGATTTTTTAATCTAACAGAGATCTCTGGACATTTAACAGCCTCTAATTCATCACTTAAACAGGTGGGATTCAGAGTGTCGAAATGTGTCTCTTCCGCGTGTACAATGGCTTCTTATAGTTAAAACCGACCGCCTCTCTTTGATTTGTAGACAAAACATACTCTCTGGGTACTTTTCCATGAGTGATGGCGAAAACAGAGTCAGGAGTGCGTGTTCGAAACAGATTCTGTTCTCAAGGACCAAATGTGTTTTCGCACAAAACGCTGAGAAGGAACTTTTTAGACTAAATAGTATGTCCCAGCTTAAGGTCAGATTATACCGAAATCAACACCACCTGCTCTGCACAGGACACAAAACATTTCGACAAGGTTAATATAAAGAATTTAAATGTTAATAATGTGTAACAATGGTTAATATATGAAATGAAGAATTAAAAATGTTATAATATCTATCACTATAGATGTGCGCTTTGTAAAGAAAAAACACATTTGTTATTTATACATATATTTAAGGCCAACAGTAGCTCATCCATAATTATTTGGGCTTTGGGTTGGTCCTGGATACTGTCAGTCCACTATGTTCTCACCTTTATTTTGTCATAAGCCAATAGGTTTGGGCAGTTAGCTAGCTAGATAGCTGGCTAGATACATAGCTAGCTATAGGTAGCTAGCTCGAGAGCGCGTTAACTAAATAAAATGGAAACACATTTTGTATGTTGGCATTGTAAGGCACAATCAGGAAACACTTTCCTTATCACAATGCATAACATTTCTGTGAAATGTTTGCCTTGATTTATGATGGTTTCAGTACATTCAAACAATCTGCGTCATAACGAGCTAAGTGCTTTTGAATTAGCTTCATAAAGCTAATTCAAAAGCAGGGCTAATTTCTACATGGATGCTGCAGGCTGCATGTGTGTGTGCGCGCTGCATGCCAATGATTTGTGTGACAATCACAGCAGTTCAAGACAGAGCAGGTACAGTATCTGTAATGACTGTGTGAGTCAGCACTAAGCTTCTTTGGGGATTTAGCATTCCATTACTGGACTTTGAAAGTCTTTTTAATACAGTAGATAAGAGTAAACTACTCCTCAACTTGACTATGAAGTAAGCAAACAAACTGTATTGTCCATTTATAATTAGTGAAATGGTTTTCTCATTCAGATGTGCATTTTTTTTTCCTGAAATAACATAATTTAGTCTCACACATTTGGGAGTAGATTATGGCATTCACTTGGAATCTATTGTATTATAGGCCTATTTTAGTGTAGTAATTCAGGATCTCGTTTCAAGACCAATCATGATCAAAACTATGAGGACATCATGCGCCTCATACAGTAGGCTATATGCCTTATATGATTTGACTGTATGCGAATACTGTATAATGTTTGGGACTGAAAAAAATCTGGGTTAATTTAATTAAAGTATTGAGACACAGATCAGATTGATTCGATGATATCATCCTTGACTGTGACCCCTAACCCCCATAAATTGTGAGACACTCACTCATTTCCACAATTTAACTTTTTTTTTTTATATGTAACCCATTGATCATTTTTTTACATAAATCTTAAGAACACGTTTTTCATTTTTGACAATTTATGTTTAATCTTGCTTCACTTAAAAGCTGCAACACTTGCAGCAAAATATAGCGATCCCCAAAAGTCATGCAGATATGCTTTTAAGACTGTCAGAGAAGGATTAATCTAGAGCAGTATTGGTTTAGTAAATCACCGACACCCTTCTTTTCTAAAATTCCCCTTCAATATTGTTGGCGAATTCACAATCCATTTGCTCGATCTCGCACAAAGTTTGGCAAAATATTGCGCTCAAGGGCCACATTTCATTTTTAAATAAGACAGATGGGCAGATGAGAAAAGAAAAAAATGCCTATACAAAATTGTTTGTTTTAATTAGGGATGCACCAAAAAATGAAAAGTGGTCACAATGTTAATTGATCTGAAAGGCAGCGGTTTGGTCATGTGACGGTCGTTACCTGAGCCTAAATGCACCGCGTTGCTTGCGCAGCAAGTGACAAATGCTGTTCTTCCCTCTCTGAGCGCTCTTTAAGCTGTTTAATGACACCCAAGTTGGAGTTTACTGTAAAACTAAACATACGAAAAAGAATTAGACATATTGTATATTTACAATAGATATACATGCTGTACAAGAACCATCGCCATTGCTAATGCTAGCAATCAATGTAAAATCCCTTTGACATGCTAATAGAAAATTAGCATGAAGTTTAGACAGATATGGCGCGTTATGAGGGCTATTGAGGAATTTCTATGTAGCCCCAGTTAAGATCCTCCAGCATTTTATTTGATAAAAAAAATATTTATAAATTATTTTATTTTTATTAAATATTTTTATAGTCCTTAGAGAAAAAAATCCTTGAGTATAGTTGTTATTGTTGTAGTTGAACAAATATTGAATAAATATATTTTTTTAAATCAGTGAATAATTTTGTTTATTAATCATGATTTCAATATCATTCAAAAATAATCATGATTATTATTTTTTTAATAATCGCCCAGCCCTACATTGATCTGCACTTATGTAAAAGCCTCGACACTGGTGGTGTCACCTCTAAGAGTGCATTTGATTTTCAGCTGACAGCTGATGTCGGCTTTTTGGTAACAGATCTGTTTCTGGACATATTTATATGGGGAGAGTAACTTAACCATTGAGTGCTTAAGTGCCCGTCATTTGGGATATGTGGCCCCAGTTGAGCTAAGAGGTCATCCCTGCGCTGACGCATGACAGCACAACTGAATGGTGATGGACAATATGAAAGCCTGGACGAAAAACATGTCTTTAAATCTCCTCGTGTGTAAAGCACACTAGGGTTGTGCTGCGTGTGTGGTAATTCTCAATTTTCCTGCTTGAATGAAGCTGAAGGGCAGGAGAATTTGACCCTGAGGTGGACAGTGGAGACTTGGGGATTGGGTGTTCTTGTCCGAAAGGTTTTTGAAAAAGGGTATGTGATTGTCTGCGTTTATGTCATTCCCTCAGGTGATGCTTGTCTTTTTTACTTTTATATGGCAGGCTGGCAGATACAAGGGGGGGGGGGGGGGGGGTTGGGAGTGTAACCTTCACATGATACTGCGTGTCTAACAGGGCGCAAAAACACAAAAAGGCAATGGAACATTTGTGACCATTTTCTTGTTCTCTTACCATGAAAAAAGCAGACTGTGCGAAAAAAATAACAAATGCTTGAGAGCAGTAATTCCTGCTAGAGGGGAGTCTCCGTGAAATTACAGTGTGCGCCATCTCACAGACTGCAAAGTAGCTACATTAATGTATACAAGTGTTTTCTTTAAAATGGGTTGATTGGAATAATATTGTACAATGATACAATGCAAGTTGAATGTGTAAAATTACAGTCTTGGGAACACTGCCTTTAGCAAAATTTCCAGTGTGATCGCAGACATACATTTTCCATGTCATTCCACTTGTGTTGCGGTTCACACGAGGAAATGATGACAGAGGACCCAAAAGCAAAATGGCATCTGGAGGAAGTTTGAGGTGTGTATATTTGAGGTGGTGAGCAGGATGATCAAGGTATGGGCAAGTGGTTTGTGCAGCGAGTGGATGGCCAACTTGCCGAGGAGCAGATGGAGTGTCGAGGGATGGGTCCAATGGAGCCAGAGGTGGAGGAAGGGTCGAGCGAGGCTGGGCAGGGAGGTACTGGCGAGGCAAGACAAAAGGTTAGATGTGGCAAAAAGGTCACAGTAGGAAAAAACTAGTGATGACAAAATCGAAACTGTGTTTTGGTACGTCCCTTATGATGATGATGTATTTATCACTCTTATTTTGTATAATCGCTCTTATTTTGCAAGTGTGATTGTGATGCATTTTAGGGAGGTGGGGCCCTGGAGCAGTTAATCAAATTCATATCATCGTAAATTACGGACTGATTAAAATAGCGCTTTGCTCATCCGTCTCTATTCGGTAGCATGTAGTTGGCTTCAGACCAGCTCAGGGGGATTACTTTTTGATTGCTTCTATCATTTGGGAAGGCAGACAGCTGGACACTTTGACAGCAGACTCACAACTAAGAACAAATATGTGCAAGTCTGTTGGCAAGCGCTGCTCTGCTTGACAGTGCAAAATGGATTACACCAAAAATACTCACCTGGGGTAAACATGCAGGGTCTTCTCTGTGCACATAGTTTTATCAATCAATATAATGACAAAATATTTCTTTACAGGTAATTGTAATGATAAAACAGAAGCAATTTTATTGTAAAAATATGCTGAAAGACAGAAGGGTATTTAAAACTATTGTTTTTCATCACTACAGTGGCGTAGCTTGCTTTTAGCTCGAAAGCTAAGAAAGCTAATTCTCACATTAGTATACCCCTTGCCTTCCCTTGCCAGAGTTCCCATTTTGCCATGCTAAAACTCAAAGCTGATTGCAGCCTTATAGTGCGTCACTCATAAACCCCTTAACCCTGGAGAACCCACGGGGTCAAATTTGGCTCCTATAAATTCTGCTACTCAAATAACAAAGACCTTTTTCTTCTTTTTTTTACAAATTTAACTTCAAAAGTCCAGAGTGCCACTTCTGACCCCTGCATGGGGCCATCTAGTGGATGAATATTGCACTTACATGAGCCAGAGTGGTGGTGACAAGATGGCTAAAATGCAACAAATAAAACAAAAAATATATATTGTTCAATGTAGCTGTGTATTTGATTGATTATTTTCTTAAATTCTAAATAGTATACTGACAGTTTTTGTTATTCAGATTTTTCGAAATAATACACCTAAATCCCAAAGGGTCAAATTTCGCCCTAATCCTAAATTAGGGAATAAATTGAAAAAAACATTGAAAAAACATATATTTTGGTGTTCAGTGAACTTATAGCAGTCATTTAATGTATAATTCATAATTTTCCAAAGAAGAAAGGGTTTCTTGGGTTCTCCAGGGTTAAAGTCAGTTTTCTATTTCTGGTTCCTTACATACAGGTATTGCATAATGAGACAGTTTTAAAAATACCATTTAGCTTTTTAAAAGGGGCCTGATCTGCTCTGTTGAAATCATCAATCACGGATCACCAGAGACAGGCAACTATACATTAGCTGGTGATAGTGATTGATCACACCACAGTCACCACGGTGCAGCAAGAAAGATGGCACACTTTGCCACTCCCATGTTACTATAGATACTCTGCTTGACGGGTGGGATGGATGGTGTTTTAGTGACTCTTGCCATCCCCAGCTAGCCTTTAAAAGACATTTCCGTGAATGAAGCCCAAAGGTTAATGGCTTTGCCTCCCATCCTATGGCAAAGCCGTTGCATTTAATGATCTTCTATGAAGCCATGCAGAAGGAATACATGATGACTTCCAACAGGGGACACTATAGCTGTCACAAGGAGCATAGGTTGCGGCCATAAGCCATGCTGTGAAACATTAAATCCGTTCGATGTATGAACAATTAACCACCAATCACAAAAGGTCAGGAGCATTTCCTATTGGAAACCAACAGGAAATAGTTTTTAAAAAAAGAAGTAATGGCCATGTCAAAGTTGAGGAAGCTATTTAATATGAAACACATGCTCCATTCCACCGAGACGGTGCCAGGACAGAAAATGTATAAATGTGACTGCATTTATTTACTGCAAGTGTCCGGAAATTAGAATTTTTTTGTATTTTTCTTGATTCCTTTAATGTTCTTCGTGTCAGTATGCTATTAGCATAAATGGCATGTTGCCCATTTTGTCAATGCTATGTTATTCTATTCTAAAATTCACTCATGTTACTGTCAGTCTTGTAACTCAGTCAAGAGTGTCAGACTTTACCGTAAACCACGCCCGCATGACCTAGTAAACCAATCAAGACGCAAGACGTCATTTCGGCACGTGAGTTTTGCTGTGGACAAACATAGCAATCTAATTCCCGGTGATGCATTGCGTGGTTATCCAAAAGCAAGGAAAAATCAATAAAAATGGTTAAACACTAGTAGCGGCTTGCGTAAGAGTGATAATCGTTATCCCGATCAACTAACCGGCGTCCTGCTGTAGTGTGTGTAAGAGAGATAACCGTGTCCGGTTTATTCCCTTCCCTAAACCCTCAAACAACTACGAAGAATGATATGGATCAAACTTTGTGAAAGACCACAGGACTAGTTGAATCCCTCCAAAATTACTAGAAAAGTCTCTGCACTAAGGTAATGTTCTCTGTTCATTGTTTTTAGCCAAAGGCTAACGATAGCTCCGGGTAGCTAACCGTCCACGCGTTTGTTGACTTACTATTTACTATTAATGCCAACAAAACTTTTAAACTATGAGATAATATGAATTCATTCTCACTCTGCTCGACAGGAACAATGTCCAAAAACTTCGGTTTTGCTGACAATCAGTCGAAGTGGGTGAGGCGTGAGGTTTCTTTCTCTGACTTCTGTAGTAGCAATATAGTACATAGACACAACATCTATGTCTCCATCCGTTTAAGCCCTAACTTTTCTTGCTCGTGTAGTAACCTTCAGTGTGTTTTATTGATCCACGGTGAATTTGTATGCAGGGCACTTGCCAACTCCAAACACTTGACTTTAATCACAGTCTGTACAGCAACGTGGTCTTGTCATGAAGAGTCACCAGGGACAGACACAAGCCGCAAACAAAAAGTATAATGGATGATAAAAGTACAATGAACACCTCTCTCTCTCTCTCTCTCTCTCTCTCTTTCGCTCTCTCACGCACGCACGCGCACACACACACACACACACACACACACACACACACACACACACACACACACACAACTGTAAATGGCATGTCAAATCGGTAAAATTGCCGAATGAACAATACTGAGCTCTCCAGAAAAAAAAAAGAAAAGAAAAAAAGAACTGTAACTGGCATATATATTTGACCACTAGGTGGCACATAGAATGCATGCAGTTAGCAGGTCTGCCTCTTATTTCAGGATTGTGGGTATATGTTTGAAAATTAAGCAATAAACTATGGCTAACGGAAACCCATAATAATAACTAATAGACAATGTTTATTTATTTAATTTTTGAATGTATTTATTGGTATATGTGTTGAGGCCAAATGCTAAAAAAGAAAAGAAAAAAAAAGCTTGCTTTTTTACTTATATGGCAATATGGGAAAACATGCTATGTTTTTAGCATTAATCCTACAAGTCCGCTCGAACGTATTAATACATTCAAACGTTCTTGCAAATATGTTCAAACCAGTCAAAAATGTTTACTCTACTTTGCCAGCTTATAGTATCTCCTCCACTATGAGATATTAAACACAAGGCAAGTGATAGTTTCACATTTGAAATGAATTTTGCAGGATTTTCCTCAACAACAGGATTAAAAAGGATAGTGCAGCATGTAAACACCTGGACCAGATTCATTAACTCGACGATGAGACGATAATGCTGGGCACAACATGAATATGAATCATGTATACCCACTATGAATACTTTTCCAATTTGCCCTTGAACAGTCTTATTCAGAAATGGGGCATGATTGTGCTTATAATGATATAATGTTATTCCTCCTTGACACCATGCAAGAGCTGTGTTGAAATAAGAGGAAATTAAATCAATGAGATGTTAGTATAATGGATTCATAGCAGAACAGTGTCAGAAAATGAGCATCATTTTGTCTGCAGCATGATGCCGCCCATTTGTTCATGCCTGCATGAAAACAAACTTTTGAGTCGCTTTGGGGGTTGGATTGACAGAGGAAAAACTTGCCTCAAGATCAAAGGATAATGGTTAATATTTGCTTCATTTATAGTTAGAAAATCGTTTGAAATATTACATAAAAAAAAATAATTAAAAAAAAAGAGAGAGAGCAATGATGACATGTCAAATCGGTAAAATTACCGAATGAACAATACTGAGCTCTCCATAAAAAATTTTTTTTAAAAAATTACATTAAATCATTATCACTAAAAGGAACCAAAGCGCTTAATGTTGATGGTAAAATCACTAACCACTTTCAAAAAGTATTTGTTTTGTAGTGGATGCAGGATGATGATGATGATGATGCTCGTACCTGCTCTCCCAATTTCAAGGCTACTTCAATGACATCTTATGTCTGGCTTCTAAAGATTCCATCTGAATTGTGACTGTTTATCGATTACAATGTTAAATAATGGTCTGATCATTATAATGTAGGGCAAAGTTATTATGAGTGTCACACAGCCTCTGAACAGTAATATTTGTCAGGATGGGGGAGCTTGGGGACCCAAATGCGGAAAGACAGGGCGAGGAGGCAGAGGTTCAATCAAAAAAAATATATATTTTAATTACTACAAACAAAAGGTGATCTTCCAAATTAGAAGATAAACCAAAACTAGAACCAAAACATGGGGGAACAACAAGGAAAAAACGAGCAGCATGACATGGGGAAAAACAATGAACCGACACAGACAGAGGGGAGACAGCAGACTAAAAACACAGACACAACAAGACACACCTGGGGCAAGACACAAGTGGCTGAGGGCACTGATTGGATCACACGAAGAAGGGCAGGATCACACTTAACAAGACAAGGAAGACACACAAGGAAAACAGATCCAAACATGACAATATTAGTGCTAACACAATATGAGAGTTGTCAGGACCCACCAGTAATATAAGTGTAAGTAGGCTGCTCAGAATGTAAATTAAATTTCACACAGTTATTAATTATTTTAATTCAGCTAAATTAGAAAGAAGCGAAGAAAGAAATGCTAACTACAGACTCTTCATTTTTCTCACGATGTTAAAAGTACGTGTTCCAATTTAGATGTGGGACACAAACAACATCACAAGCCCCCTGAAAGTGAAAATCCTGAGCTGGGAACCTTGTGGATATGTATCATAAAACAAGACAGCCCTGTAATAGCTTATGATGACACAGTAAAGACTATTGGTCCGAGAATTCAGTGCTGGCAGTGTGCCACCCAGTGGTTCCACACATTTTAGCAAGTACACTCCAGTTGTACTTTCTTTTTAGCTCAACAACCACATAATAGAGTAATTACTTCCCACAAACATGTTTGGGTTTCACACAAGACAAAAACCAAAGTCTGTGATATTGGATACAGGAATAGTTAGTATATAATTTGATTTCATGGGCATTTATAGGACCAAAACACAATGGATGAGTTTTCCTTCTTCTTTTTTTTTTAATTTTTATTTTTTTATTTTGTGTTGCTTCTTATGAAACAGAATATTTTTACAAGTTGATTTTCATGGAAACAAACCTTTTGAGCAAAGATGTGACATTCATAAACTATCATCCTCTAAGTTGAGTATTTTTTTTCTACTGTTTAATGTACAATAGTTATTCTTGGCTTGTGTAGAAATAGTTTGGTTCCTGGAATGACTGCCCACCCATCAAGTGAGAAAGTAAAGCAAGTAAATATTTTTTTTTATATCTGCCTATTTCTGAAAATGTGTCTGTTTTATTGATTTATTATTATTATTTATTTATTTATTTTTTGTACAAATTGCTTCATCACAATTTCACAAATTTATAATTGCACCCAAGAGAGTTTCTCCATCTCTGAATTGGCAGCATAGAATGGGTGACGTCCTCCACACTCTGCTTCGCAGGGTAACAAAATTAATACATAGTTTTATGTGTACTAGACAGTGCATATTATCTTCATTGTTTGTTCAAATTAAATTCAAATTAAAATAGTATATAATGTCCAGTTGGGATTATGAAGCAACAAATCACAATTGATGGGGTTGGGGATGCTTTGCTATTTTGACATCTGTTGCATTAGATATACTGAACTTACATAAAACAGAGGCACGGCAGGTCATCCATCCATTTTCTCAGCTAAGTGGAACTTTTCCCAGCCAGATTTAGGCAAGAAGAGAGGAACATCCTGCGCTCTGTGGCGGTTCAAGGCCAATTTTTACTGAGGGGCCCTGGCTTGAGGCTAGAGTTTTGTCTGAGGGATATTTTCAACCGCTTCTATCTCACGTTAGTTAACCTTACCGCACCACAAAACCAACCAAGCCCGCAACAGTAGCATGTTATAATAAATGTTATTTATATACTGGGTTGCTGCAATGTTTCTCACCATTGCTTGTTCTATTGTTTAAAATGAAAACGGAAACTAAAGAAAATGATGTCCTACACCATAAAGATAAATAACAAAAATACATGACATTGTGATAGAACCAGATGGTGGTGTTGAGAGAACTGAAGAGAAAAAAAGTTGTGAATGCTGCAGAGAGAGAGAGAGCAATACTTGGTTTTAAGATAACAGGAAGGAGAACGAGGAGGCTGAGTGTGAAATAAGCACAGCGTAGGACAAAGTCACAGAATATTCAAGATTCAAGATGCTTATTTGTCATATGCACACTAAAAACACAATGGTAGCACCTGATGCGCCTCTCATCAGATAGAAAATGTTAATGCAAAAAAAAAAAAGTAAATTTGAGGACTTGTCAAAAATATTTGTGGCAGTTTCAATCAAAATATAAGGTTTAGAGATTTTTTTAAAAATTGAATGAAAACATACAGAAGCATATTTGTTTCGTGTTTAGCTTTTAATAATGGCTATGAAAGTAATGAATGCCTATTAAAAGACCAACAGTAGAGGGCGCTGTTCACCATTCTGACACAAACCAATAACATCAAACTTTTTAAGTCATCCACTATATAAGGTTTATGAAGATTAAATTATCTTTCATCTAAAAAAAATTAACACGGTAGGTCTACAATATTTTATACAATAAAATCATTCAATCAATTAATGTAATTTTTCTAGCGTATTTTTGTTGGAAAAGAAAAATGTATTATAATTCTGAATAGCGATTCGTGAGTGAGCAAGCAAAACCAACAAGCAGAGCGGTTTTGTAAAATGTTGTCGTAAAATGTCTTCACAAAATGATATCTGGAAGGATTCCAAATGCCACAATCCACATAGACCAAACCAACTAACAACTGTTGTCAGGAAAAGTTGGAACCAAAGAGCTGAATTTGGAATTGAGGTTCTCTGTCACGCAAGATGATTTAATAGTGTTTTATTCCCCCCCAAAACTTGCTGACAACACGAGACAAAATACAAGGACTGGGTTTGTATTTTAGACTCATGTAGACTACTCGAACTAAAAAGTGAAATGTATCACCATCTTTGTGCCACTGCAGTCTGTGTCTAACTCTTAATTTGATACATTCTGTGATCATTGCCTGTGGCAGAGGCCTCTGTAGATGGATATAGTAGATAAAGGTCAGGGAAATACATCAGGAATAAGACAAAGTCAGACTGGTACAGGCAATAGAACAACAGGTCCCAAAATCAGGTCATGTGGATACAAAGGTAGTTATACTCTAACTAAGTGACATAAAAAAGTTAACTCTCTTCTCTCTTCATGACATGTCACCTATTTCAAGTGGGACAACTTAGAACAATGGTTAGTATACTATCATAGAAGATCGAAGTAAGCTTGTTTCCATTTTCTCCACCCTTTTAAAACATATTTGTTTTCAATTACAGTGTCTCCATGTTAGTGTCAAAGTCTCTACATACTATTGTGTTGTGTTTGACAAATTATCAGTAGCTTTCATTAACCCCACTGTGGAAAGGACACAATCTGTGTTAAACCATCAATCAATTTGACTTGGGAGGGAAAAAATGATGTGTAGACAGATATCCCGAAAGGCCGTAAGCACTTAGATGTCATTAAGTTGCAGTTATCCATCACTGCCTTGTGGTGCCTCTCTCAAAAAATCATGTGAGTCGAACTGCTGGCACCGAAAAATGTGGTTGAAAGTCATTATTATTATTATTATTATTATTATTATTATTATTATTATTATTATTATTATTATTATTATTATTCAATCAAACAACCGTTTACTTCATTCATCTGCAAAAGAAAAAAGACAATATAAAGCAGAATTCAAATTCCAAGTAAAATAAAAGAAATGAAAGGACACACACACACGCACACAAAATGCGAGTGGTCAAGACACTTTCAGTGTAACAATACTACAAAATAATTCAAAATATTTTAACTGCATGTCCTTGTGCTACATATATTTTTTTGCAGTAATTGCGCTTTCATACATTTTTAAAAAATACAAATAGACTGAGAAGATTTTGTTTTGTTAAATTCATGACTAAGTATTGAAAAAAAAATGAAACACAAAAATGTACACACATTTATTTGTTCAAAAACACTGAACATTAAACATACAAATAAATATATAACAAAACAGGTAACATATGGATATTTCATATATATATATATATATATTTCATGGACTAACATAGCACTAACATAGGCTGACATTCAGGCAACATGGCAAATGTGTCCAAAAACACACCTGCAGATGATTCAAAAAAAAATATTGAAGGCTGGGAGGAGGGTAGCTACCACGTGCCTCCGCCATTGATTGTGTGTAATTTTGAGTGCCCTACATTTTCGCTCCCTGGTCATTTGAACACCTTTACAAAATGATGTGACCCCTCAGTAGGGCACTATATAGGGAATAGGGTGCATCTTCGGACATAGCTCAGAGCTGTCTTTTTTGTCAACTTCCTGCATTCGAGGAAGGTGGGAAGTCGGATTTATCCCACTTGGATTGTCCCGGTTCCGACGTCAAAGCATTCAAGATGAATGTAAAACAACAACAATGGCTGATTCTGATAAATTGTTTGTTGCTGTGGTTCGTCAGTCCAACTCGCATTGTGTTATATGAAACCATGTCAAGTAACTCAGTGGTCCCCAACCACCGGGCCGCAGGCCGTGGGCCATTTGGTACCAAAAGAAAAAAAATTGCATTATTTTTATTTTTTCGAAAATGATGTTTTATTTTGAAAAGTGGCCGGATTCTGTCTGTTACATCCATCTCACTTGACAACTCTGTTGTTGGTGCGACGTTTCGGACGCCGTTAATAAAGTTGCACATGATTACACAGTAGATTTCCGTTCATTATTTTTATAGAGAAAATACCACAGTTTTTTTCTTGTCATTTTATTTTGTCTTTATCAGCTAAACCTTTAGATTGGGCCGTGAAAATATTGTCAGACATTAAACCGGTCCGTGGTCCAGAAAAGGTTGGGGACCACTGAAGTAACTAATTTAACAATAAATTAAATTAAATAAATATTTGTTTATAATATTATGATTAAAGTTCACTTTGCATCTTGCATCTCCAAAGGGGCGTCCCCGTGCACACTTCCTGGTCTGAGGTTGGAAAAGTCCGATTTCCCACCTTCATTGAATGCAGCAAAATTTCCCTTGTGCTGGTCACCTCTTGTTCCCTGTGTCTTTTGTTTCATTCCAATACAAGTCTTCTTACTTTTATTTTCTTTTTGCACAGCTGCCTGCCTTGCCTCAAACTTGCCAAATCATAACAGTTTAGCTTGGTGTCCCACACGCAATGCAACCCCTGTCAGCAGGTTATGTTAAGAGAGTTATCCTTGACATCCCATAATCTTCTTTATAATTAACCAAACTTAAAATTGTAATCTTCCAATTCAGTTTTCACACACAATTCAACTTCACAAGACTCTTTGAAAAAAAAAAACACCTCCAAACTGTCCTGAATCTTCCTCCTGATATGTTTGCATGGCTGGTTGGTGACAAAATATTAACAGAGAGTCTGTGGCGCCCAGTTAGACAGAGAGATCACGCCTGTAGTGGGGGAAAAAGGGGAATCCGAGTGGGGTCTTACCTTAAAAGGCAGAATCCTGAAGCCTACTGTCCATAACGGAAGGAATGTACTCGTCTGACCTGAACCTTGACGTGTGCATAAACTTCATGTTTTACTGCAGCGTTGCTGGTACAATAGCTTACCCCATTTGTAACAGCTGTAGAGGAAAAAAACCCATTAAATCTAACTGAGAGGTCTTAATTCAATATATTAGGATTTCACTCAAATACTGGTGGAAGCAATGCAAAATATGTATAACCTTAGGCCAAAACACTGCAGAAATTACAGTTACAATCCATAACTTTGTCACATATTTTTATTTTCTGTCCATTTTTCTATTATAAAAACAACTTCCCTGCTTACCAGGCTCAGGTTGAGATCCTGCCCCAAGTGGAGGAAGAATGTTGTGGTAAGAGGGTCCTATAAAAGGTACAGAACTAAATATAGGTGGTCCAATCTGTTTTGGAGCAACCAGTGCTGTGTTGTTGTGTGGACACTTGCTCATTAGTTGAGATAATTAGAGACTGTAAATTAAATTATGTAGTAGTGACTTTGAATAAATGTTTGCCAGTAAGAGCCCAAAGGTGTTTTGGAGACAGAGATCAGAGTGCCCTGTTATTTTCAAAAGTTGCAAAGCCTATTTGAATACATTTAAGTTATGCTACCAACCCATATGACCAACCCTGCTCTGTAGTTCTCCCTGAGAGTGCTATGCAGCCCAGTAATATATTCGAGCAGGAATGTGAAGTTTGAATCTGACGTTGTCACCTGAGAACCTTGCAACGACACATTATATGAGTCAGCCTTGAGATTGACTATTGGATTTTTCTTTTTTTTATTATTATTATTATTCTTTTTTATTATTCTTTTTTTTTTCTTCTTCTGGAGAGCTCAGTATTGTTCATTCGGTAATTTTACCGATTTGACATGTCATCATCATTGCTCTCTTTTTTTATTTTTTATTTATTATTATTTTTATTTTTGTATGTGTATGTGCGTGCGTGTGTGCGTGCGTGTGAGTGTGTGTGTATTCATTAGTTCACCTAAAACCTATTAAAAAATCCCATAACGTTCACCTAAACCGAACACTTCCAGCCAGAGTCGTGAGGCCGTCAGGAGACCCGAGGAAGGACCAAAGAAAGACTATTGGATTGATCTAATATCAGCAGAGGTCGACTCCAACTCTAAGTTGCCCCGTCTACAGTGTTGAATAGCAGGATCACTCCCATCCTGTCGTCCTTGCACCAGTTTTATTTTCATTACAAAAGTTACAGAGCCCTCAATGGTAAGGCCCCTATATGACTCTCTCCAATAGCCAGTTGACATTTTTTTTTTTACATTTTTCCCAAAACAGAACTCGTACCATGGACCTTATGTTCCAAAACCAAAGTCATTACAAATGACCTACATACAATTCAACGACTTTAATACCAACAAATTAGATAGAGCTCTAAGTTTGGTCTAGTTGGCATCAGCTAGACTAATTATAGGCCAGGCATGCATCTGTCAATAGATGCCCCTCCCATTTATCCCCACTGACCCGACCGCATTACTGGATCCAAGGAGGTGGCAGCAGTCAAGTCATCTCATTAGAGTGACAGGGATGCTCTTGTTGACCCAGCAGTTTAAAAGAAGTCGCATGATGTCACCCGGCATCTATAAGGGGAGACACTCCCAAAGCTCAGTGCCGCTCCTTCTGCATGGCATTAAGGGAATTCAGAGACGGCTGCTTGGAGGAAATGTATAAATACAGTACCTTTTTTTGATGGTACAGACCCCTTTACAGCAACATGGTGGGCTGTTGCTGCACTGTAAAATAAAAATAGAGGCATGTGGTTTTAGAAAGATGAACAGAATTTTGCATCAGGCGTCCTTAGAAGGTGCTGCTATAACAATCATAGATCAGTGTGAAATTCTACTGAGCTCAGTCCAAGTTCCATTTTTCCTGAACTGGAATAAAAATGAAAGATTATGCATTAGTTATGCATTGTGACACTTAAACTAATCACTTACCCAAGAAGAGCCTTTGAGCATCAATGTAGAATTTGTCATAATATCGGTACAGGAATAGCAAAGGTCACTGATTACAAGATGAAAATTATATTGTAATTTGTGGCATAGGAAAATATATAATACAATACAACCTGCTCATTCTGATGATAAAACGCAGGAGTATTAATCAAAGTCTTCCTTGACAGATGTTTTATTCAATCACATCTTATTAGACTGTGCAGGTGGACCTAATAAAGTGGTTGAAGAGTGCGTAGCAGAAGTGGGAAAAGTACAACAAATTCAAGTTTGAGGGGAAAAAAATACAAAAATAGAAGAAAAAGTTAGCTAATTAAAGAGACAGTGTGTAATATTTAGCACCATCTTGTGGTGAACTAATAATTAATTTAAAAAACCCACTATTAATTTCAATAATATGCAAAAATTATGTTATGTCAAATCAACATAATTTTTTTCAAGTAATCACTAATTATATTACATCAGTCTTACAGGAGTCTGACATGTTTAGCAACTAGTGTCGAACACAATGAAGAACATGTACATGAACATGGAAATTAAGACATTATTGATGAATTATTTTCTTTTTTTCAAATTTTCACTTCAACTTATATTTAAAATTTTGTAATGTGTTTACATGTTTATATGTTCAATAAACCAACCAACCAATGGGTTGACCGCCACTTACTTTCCACAGCTGGGGCCTGTAGGTGGTCGTCTCTACGTCCCGTGATTCGGGCTCCCGCCACTTGTCTCCCTCTGCTTTGCTCTTGCTTCAGCTAGTTCTTGCTAGCTGCTGTTGTTAGCCGCTGCAGCGAGTTCTTGCTAGCCAAAATTGCTCGCCACTCGCGCTCGCTCGCTCACTCCAAATAATACTTTGTGATAGCCTTGCGAAGTTTGGTCTCCCTGAGGCACTGTAGTGCGCGTGATTCAAAATTGGTGCATTCTATTAGTTCACCAATAGATGGCACTAAATAATACACACCGTCCTTTTAAATAATAACGTCTTGTAGAGTGAGCCTAATGTTATTTTCTCAATTTAAGGAGCTCCTCTTTTACTCCAGATTCCAATTAAATGCAACCTCCCACCGCGTGTTTAGACTATCTTGTGTTTCAGTCAACTTAGCAGGGCACCTTGGCTAAATGCGTCTGGCTTTTGTCACAGAGGTATTCTGGTGCCTCAGAGATGACAGCGCCGTGTTTAGCTCTCGCCCTCGTTCCCGTGCAGATCTCACGTGCTGAAGATACAAACCGAATTTTCCATGGTTACGGTCAGACAAACAGCAGTCAACAGTGCAGAGAACTCAAGCTATCCTCAGTCCGCCATACTGTAAGAGCTTACTTGCATCTGCACTGCATCAACTCTTACTCACACCTTTTCTATTCAGCCCTGAGAAGGACCTCATTCTCAAAAACCCTCCTTTTGTTGTCTTTTGAAAGGGATCTCCAGACCGGCTTTGCTAATTCAGCAAAAATCTAGAACACTTAAGCCCAAATTTCGTCTGGGGAATTCTTAAGACAATTTTCCCAGGATGAGTCCTCTCGTCAGGTATGATGGTGTTAGCATTTACATGTGGAGCATGCAGATTGGATTAAAAAAAATCCGTCTGTCAAGCAAGGATGGAAATAATTTAACAATTTGGAGAAAAAAAAATAAACAGTGAGTACATGACGGGGGAGGGGATGGTATGTCAATATTTCATCTGCAAGATTTTGTTGTCATGAGGAATTTGATGGATTATTGGTGTCATAATAGAAGAGATGAAATGGTATTAAAACATCATATCATGATTACATGAGTGTACCAAAAAAATAATTGATATATGAATCTTTTTCTCCTTCCTCATATGTGCACTGTGACCAGGGTGAACTCATCCTCACATTGAAGTCACCTCTGATAGGCAAATGGTAGCGAAAACAAATAGATGAATGTTCACTTTTTTTGATTTGTGGCTGTATTCCAATGTGTCTTTACGCTTTAGAATGTTGTTGTGTCTTGCGTAAATCAGAGACTTGTCACTTTGAATTAAATTGATGTCTTGAAATGACATTTTTGCACTTCTCCCTCACAGCTCTGAGGTTCTGATTTCATCTCGGCTTTGACCTTCCAGTGTGGAATTTTCACCTTTTCTGGCTTCCTCTCATATTGAAAAACAAAAACAAACAAAAACAAAACATGTCAGGTTAATTGAAGACTCAAAATTATCCATAGAATGTGAATGGGAGACAGTGGGAAGCTCTTTATTTGTTTTAAATGTATGCCTCGGACAGATCATTGTTACATAAACCCCCCAGAGAGACTGAGCATCCGCTGGGCGGGGAAAAAAGCCCAGCATTTATCCAGTGACCATCCAGTTTTGCGCAGTGGAACAACCCACACTACGAAACAGCGTTCAACTGTGTAAATAAGTGCCGTGGAACTACAGGGACGAATTAGAAGGAAGTTGCGTTAGTTGTGATAAGTAACTGATTCTGAACAGAAAATGAAGGTATTATAGCGCATAAATTGTGCACACAGCAGTGCATGTTTCCTCACTTTATTTTTTTCAGCGGGGGGGCATTCAGGGGAAGCTGAGCTTTCCTTTGCAGTCTTCGATCAATTGCTACTGATGCAAAAGTGGGTGGCGGTTTGTCAATATGTGCCCTGCAAATGACTGGTGACCAGAATTGGCACAAGCTCACCCATGACCTTTGTGAATAAAAGATGCACATGCCATTTATGGCCAGCGTGCAGGAAAAATCGTAAATGTTCCCGTCTAATCAGTCATTCACAGTTAAGATCCACATGAGGGGCTCCTTCACTAACGCCTCCATGCGAAAAACAGTGCACACACTATGAAGCTCTGTTCTAAGACTCGGGTGGAAATATTTGGTCTATGCTTTCTTTGGCTCTGGTGGCCCTTGGACTGCAGTCTAAAGTGACAAATTCATCTTAGACAGGAAAAGTGAGGTACACGACTGGTTCTCTGGTTTGTTGGACAAATAGTAAATACAGTGTTTGTACAAGCAGAAGGTGAGTCATTGGTTGGAAAATTTCAGGGTCACAGGTAGTGAGTCTCTTTGACTGGCATGAAAAGCTGCAGTCACTACCTTGTTTTAAGTTAATGACTCATTTAATGCCTAAATAAAGTCTTTATTGACTGAAATAAAGCACACTAGGATGTTTTGTTGATGTAGCGTACACTACATTTACGGTACTAGCATTTAGTCACAATTTCCTCTCTGTTGAAACATGAAAATAGCCCATTCATGTTGAATACACAGCCATAAAACAGAGACATGGAGCTCAGAGTCAAACATATGTCAAATATTTGTACTGGATTTCATAAAACATTGGTATTTCCTGGAATTTTGTGTCCAAAGATCTTTGGCATCCCCACAGAAATTCTTCTGAAACGTTACACAACACACTACAGCGTTGTGGCGACGGCTTCTTTTTAAAAGCAAAGGCAGCTTGCTTGGGGTCCATTCTGAAGAAGCCTGTCATCAAGTCAGTGATGTGCCGTTGCCGGTGTAAAAATAGTAATTACATTGACAGCAAAGGTTTTCATTACTCAAGCATTGGAGGTTGCATTCCTGTTCAAACTTTTTTTTTTTTTTTTGCACAAATGCTGGGATTTTCCAATGGCTTGGCCTGTCGTCTGTGATGACACAGGTTTTCAGTAACATCTGGTTCTAGGACTGATTCAGTGAGATGGTTGTGGCTGTTTATGGATAACTTAAAGGATCTTTGAGGATTCCGACAGTTTTGTCACAATGACCCGGTCAGTGTATAAAAACTTGGGGGTTTTGTTGATTATTTGCACATGAAATATGCTTCCTATCACAAGCACGGGGGATCTTGTTTTATTTCTTCAGAAGCATGGCGGGAGCATATGTGCGGACACATAATGAAAGGACTTTTGAGCTACTGCTGAGGTGGTCGTCGGGGCTCAAGAGACCACCGTTCAGCCCTTCTGCCCTTATACGCTGTTGCTTTAACACTGTTGAGTCAACATGTCTTGACCGTGACTGGATCGACGGAAAGGATGCGTCTATCGCTCAGCATTGAACAAAGTTTGCTTTTAGGTTTTATTTGTGTCCTTTACTACCCCCCATGGCTCTACATTTTGGCTGGTGGATAGTGCGACTTAACCAAGGCTCTTCCTCCCTCACTTGAAACAGCTGATTTATGTCTGGTCCAGGACACTTGTGCACTGTGGCTGGAATGCAGAGAATGTCAAAGACCCCTCCTCTGCATGTCCCTCTACATGCAAACAAATGGTGCAGGCGCCGGCCGAAGACCCACCGGTGCTCCCACTGCAGGGCAAGGAGGCAGAATGTAAGGAATGCTAGAGGACAGAAAATAAATCCATTCTGTCCTTCTGTCAATCTCTACTCGGTATGTTTCTAATTTCCCTTTTGTGCTTCTTGTTTTTCCAACTTATAATTTGTAATTGTGGCACATTGTCAGAGAAATAAAGTGGGCAAGATCAGAAAAAAAATATTTTATTTGTGTTAAAATTCAAAAACACAATATGCATAATACTCTGTCATAAAAAAAAAAGGCAGGTCAATGAAAAAAACGAAATCAAAGAGTGCTTTGTTAAACCCACAAAAACCAAACAGTGTTTGACACTCGAATCTGAAAAAGAAAAACAAGAAGAATATTTATAAAATCCTCTCGCCCAAAGTCAGCTGGGATCGGCTCCAGCACACCCGCGACCCTAGTGAGGATAAGCAGTACAGGAAATGGATGGATGGATGAAGTTTAAAGGCACAATACTGTAACTCAGTACTATACATGCATATGAACATGCCAGCATGGCCAAAAAAAAAAAAAAAAAAACACTCCATAGAAGCCAAAATAGTTATATGTTTTGATAATGAAAACATAGGCAGCTCTGTCTAACGCAGCTCACATAATCCTTTTGTTCCCTCCTGGCTAGAAGTTGATCATTTGATCATTCCCTTTCTCCTCTAAGGGCCTCCGTGTAGCTCAAGGCCTGCTTTTCACTGCGGGTTTATCCATTATGTTGAGCACATCATCCAGGATGGATGGGCCCAGATCGAGTTCAAGGGAGAGCAGTGACCCTGTGATTCGGGTGAGGGACTCCTGTGATGTGCTCTTCTCATTGGAAAACTCAAAGTCCAAATCACAGATGCGGCCTTCCTCCACCCCACTGTCTCTATCCGCCCACTCGCCATTGCACCTGGAGAGCTCCTGCTTGAATTCCAGGTTAATGTTTTTGCGAAAAGGTCCTAAATCGTTGCTCTTGTCGGTGAGACTACTACAAATTTTGGTCTTGTAGTCCTCTTTTGCAAAACTTTCAATGCTGCCGCTGCTCGTGTTGCTGTGAAGGCTTCCGTTAGCTTTGTAGCTGGTGTTGCTGTGACCATTGATGTAATAAGTCGATTGCTTCTCAATCCTGTCCTCCGTTATGTTCGTCTTGGTAACTGCTTTAGACCTGGGCTTTTTCATGTTCTCCAGGAGATCCAGAAGGACGTCAGGCTTTGACTGGATGTCTCTGAAGGGAGGAGAGGGCTTGTTACTGTAGTTGTCCATTGAGCGCAGCAAAGCATCCATCGGCAAGATCTCCACGTCCTCAATACTGTCGGGTTTCACTGGGGTCGTAGGTCCCATTATGTCCCCTAGCGGTTGTGGGGGCATCGAGAATACCGTCGAGGAGATCATGGGTAAGGTAAGAGCCTGACAGCCGCCAATGGTTGGGAGTGAGATGGCGTTCTTCAGAACAGGAGACGGGGTCTCTGCAAAGGTAGCGTCGCCTGTACTGTTTGCTCGCAGAAACTCACTTTGGACGCCGTACTGAGGTTGGAAATCTCCCTTCCCTGGTAAGAGTTCATACTTGCCTTGGAGGAAGGACATGTCTCCAAAGGCATCCCTCTGTCCGCCTCTGCCGATGTGAATGGTGTGCCGAAAATCACCTAGCGGAGGACTGATCATGTCTGGTGACAAGATATCGCGCAGGCGGCATTTTTTCCCTTTCTTACTGTTGGTGGGTTTCAGGTATATCGGCGCTTTGGCTGGCATGGCTGTGACTTCAGGGCTCAGGAAGTAGTAGGAGTAACTCTCTAACTTGCGGATTACAGATCCTCAAGGAGAATCTTGAGTTACATTCTTAGTATTACGTTGTCCGGCGGCAGTCTTTGGATAACTGTTGAGCACCAAACGGGCGATGGGACTCCGATGAGCTGAAAGCAGAGAAGCACGAGACCGTCAGCACTTTTTTCAACTCTGACAATTTCAAGTTTCTTATACTTCTTATACACACAGTGTTTTGAAGTCTGTCAATTTTATATTTAATGCAGATAAATTACTAAATAGCTAGATTCATTTTTAGACATAAACCATCTGGTACTTTTTTGTAGAGATGGGAAAATGAAGCCTCATGAAGCCTCATGAAGCACGTTTACTATTTTTTTTACTCCTCTAGATGGTGCTCTTGGTTCAAATATAAAGGCTAGTGCAATGAAAATGTATTACATTTCCACTGCCTTTTTAAACCAATAGTGCCATCTAGAGGAGTCAAAAAATATCACAAGTGCTTCATGAGGCTTCATTTTCCCATCACTACTTTTTTGTAGTAATTGTCTTTTTATGTAACTGCCTGGTGTCCTCTTCCTGCCTAGACTGGCGCATAACACTTTTTTTTTTGTTATCAGCCTGTGTCAAAGTTATACATGAGTCCCATCAACCCTCAAGAGGCATGAAAATGTTGATTTACCATCTTTAAATCAATGAGCTGAAAGCAGAGAAGCACGAGACCGTCAGCACTTTTTTCAACTCTGACAATTTCAAGTTTCTTATACTTCTTATACACACAGTGTTTTGAAGTCTGTCAATTTTATATTTAATGCAGATAAATTACTAAATAGCTAGATTCATTTTTAGACATAAACCATCTGGTACTTTTTTGTAGAGATGGGAAAATGAAGCCTCATGAAGCCTCATGAAGCACGTTTACTATTTTTTTTACTCCTCTAGATGGTGCTCTTGGTTCAAATATAAAGGCTAGTGCATTGAAAATGTATTACATTTCCACTGCCTTTTTAAACCAATAGTGCCATCTAGAGGAGTCAAAAAATATCACAAGTGCTTCATGAGGCTTCATTTTCCCATCACTACTTTTTTGTAGTAATTGTCTTTTTATGTAACTGCCTGGTGTCCTCTTCCTGCCTAGACTGGCGCATAACACTTTTTTTTTTGTTATCAGCCTGTGTCAAAGTTATACATGAGTCCCATCAACCCTCAAGAGGCATGAAAATGTTGATTTACCATCTTTAAATCAATGAGCTGAAAGCAGAGAAGCACGAGACCGTCAGCACTTTTTTCAACTCTGACAATTTCAAGTTTCTTATACTTCTTATACACACTGTGTTTTGAACTCTGTCAATTTTATATTTAATGCAGAGAAATTACTAAATAGCTAGATTCATTTTTAGACATAAACCATCTGGTACTTTTTTGTAGAGATGGGAAAATGAAGCCTCATGAAGCCTCATGAAGCTCTTTTACTATTTTTTTTACTCCTCTAGATGGTGCTCTTGGTTCAAATATAAAGGCTAGTGCAATGAAAATGTATTACATTTCCACTGCCTTTTTAAACCAATAGTGCCATCTAGAGGAGTCAAAAAATATCACAAGTGCTTCATGAGGCTTCATTTTCCCATCACTACTTTTTTGTAGTAATTGTCTTTTTATGTAACTGCCTGGTGTCCTCTTCCTGCCTAGACTGGCGCATAACTTTTTTTTTTGTTATCAGCCTGTTTCAAAGTTATACATGAGTCCCATCAACCCTCAAGAGGCATGAAAATGTTGATTTACCATCTTTACATTACAGACAGTACAACAAGATACAGTCAAAGAAATACACTCTGGATCCTGAAAGAAAGAATAAACATTTCATTTCTCAACTTGAATCCACTGATCTTAAAAGCCTGAAAGAACAGAGGAGGATGAGCTCTTTTCACGTGAGCCTCCTTTGGTCTGCCGCGTTGTGGATGTGCTAATGTAGAACAGCTGCCTGACAGATTGGGAGAGGGGTTGTAAAGGGGGACTTTAATAGGATCAGTGGAGGGCACCCTGCTATGGAGAAAGCGCTACTGCGCAGGCACGCACAAGATAGAGAAGAGCTGAGGGAAAAAAAAGGTTAAAGGGTTTTAGGGGGATTGGAGAGAGCCATATAATAAGGCCAAGTGGATTTTAAGAAAGAAGGTGATGCAGATTTGTGAAGCGATTTAGCTTTGATAAGCACAAGATTGACTTGAAATGAAAAGGTGCAAACCCCATCAGGAGGAGTCAACATTATTAAGGGCGTACTACATTTGATGAAGTTACTGATTGCTTTCTGCCTTCGCTGGGTCTTTTCCATTAACAAACAAACCAGAGAATGTCACCACAAGCTTCGTTTTGGAAAGAACTCTGTAAAAAAAAAAAAAGAAGAAGCTGAGGGCACATTTGGTTTGGCCAATAAAGCAAGACATTGTTAAGACAAAATACTGGAGCGAAGAAACGGGTATTCTCTCCGTCTCTCGCTCTCTTTGTGTGCATGCGTGCGTGCGATGAGTGGCAATCGGGAGATCTTGCCCATTTATAGACATTTACTTATGAGGTTGACAGTACATCACAAAAAACAGTCAGGTCTAGTTGAATCAAAAAGACATAAGGTAAGGAAAGAAAAATCCACATTCCTGCTCCATTGCACGCCACAGACATTCTGGATCAACCTTATCAAAGACACTTTTGGCAGGCTATGTTTATTCAGCATACACATTAGTGCGGAGCCAGAGAGACCGGCACTCCCTGAGACTCGAAACTGCTGCTCTGACAGCATTTTTTTTTTTTTTACACGGATTCCAGTGTTTCCTAGAAGTGTTGTGGAAAGTGTCCCTATAGTGGTAAGAAATTTGCACTTCGGGGAAGGCCAGTTTGGTTGAAAGCTTCCCCATGCTAAGGCTTTACTGTAGATGTAGTCATGGTAAACACTGTGGGGTGAACAACAACACAGTGCTCAATGGTTCTTGTATATTGGAGTACTTGTGTGACATGCCTGACTGCACTTGTGACTGATAGCAGTTTTGAATGTACGCCATGTGAGAGGTAGAGCGTGTTTGTTTGCCCATAGTTACGTACAAACACAAATCGGAGCGGGAGGGACAAGAGGAGTCTTAATGAAAAAGTGAGCATGATCTGTAACTTGTTCAGTTCAAACTTTCCATTCATATTTTCATTCTCATTCTCACGGTGTTCCTACCCACTCTCCCTATTGTCTTCTGTGGCCTCAGGCCTATTACACAGATAAAGATAATTGAGCTCCATTTGTCTTAATTTTGTTTCTTCTCCACCAACAACAGCAAACGACTGACTATTTTATATTTTATAAGATTGTCTTGTGGTTTGAGGTGTGTTGAGAGTGAATTTGTCCATCTCAGGTGACTTTGGGTGAGAGTTGAGGTACACCCTGAGCTGGTCGCCAGCCAATCAAAGGGCACATATATGAAGAAACAGTCATTCACATTATGGACATTTAAATTGGAAGTCACCCCACCAATTTTAGTCTAAATACGGAATATATTGTTAGTGAAATATGAATTAAGCAGCAAAATCCAGCCTTTTTTATCCATCTCAGAAGGCGGCCATTTTGCCACTTGCTGCCCACTGAAGATGACATCAATGTTGCTCAGGTCTCAGGTAACAACCACTCACAGCGCTTTTTCAGAAAACAGGTGAGCTCTGATTGGTTGTTGCCTGAGCCCTGAGAAACTGTGATGTCATCTTCAGTCGACAGCAAGTGGCAAAATGGCCGCCCCCGAGATGGATAAAAATGGCTGGATTTTGCTTCATAACTCATATTCCAAAAATGTTATATTATTCATAATGTCATGTTTCGACTAATGAGGTCACATATAAGATATTATTGTCAAGAAATGTTTAAGGTTGACGTTGGTTCCACTTTAAGAGTCTTCAACAAAGCTCCTTTGCATGTTTTTTGGAATGCGGGTGGATACAAGAGTCAACCACACAACTCCACACTGGAAGAACAAAACCCGGATGTGAACCCACGATCACTGAACTGTGAGGTAAAAGTACTCCCATCAACTTTAAAATCGGCATGATCCATCTCTTTGCCTTTGAGCTTCTAATTCTAGCTACTTCTAGAATTTGTTTTTCTCTACTAGTTTGCTACCAGAGTTATAACCACAAATTACATTAAGCATAACCTTTGATTTCAAGTTTCAACTATAAAAAAAAAGTAAACCGTGTTAATGATTAATCAACAGTCGACTGCAAAAATTTAATAATAACATTTTCACTTCATATGTTGCCTACATTAATGTTGTGATCCCTAACATTTTCATTTATTTATTTTTTTTATCAAATGGAACCAAACTACTCCTCCATTCTTTATAACCCTGACTGCTCAAGTAAGTTTAGGTCCAGGGGACTAAACAATTACTACAATCTAAAAACAGCTTTCTGTGGGCTATCTCTAGTTGCAAACACCAAGCACATTGCAAGGCCTCTACCATAAAAGTCACTGTTAGCCATCAAACTCAATTACCCCTGCAAAGAACCCTGACCTCAACCCCACCAAACACCTGTGAGATGAACTAGAGCTGTAAGTAGAGCCAGGCCTTCTCTCCCAACGGCAGTGACTTCCGACCTCACAAATGTTGAACATAAATTCGGTCTCTCTGCAACAGCGAACTAACTTCATATTTAGCAAACAATTATTGGTTTTCAAGATAAAATGGCAAAATCTATGTGAACCTAAAAGGGAGAGCTTCTCTTGTGATAGTAGCCAAGGTCAACATTTGTGGCCTGTAAGAAGTCAGCTGGTGCGGTGAAAGGCTGAGGGTATGACCTTCACATCAGACATCCTGCTGCTAGCTCATTTTGGCTTTTATGGCAAACATGAGAGGAATTCCAAAAGGCCACATGCAAAGTATTTGGAAAACAATCATGCTGCTTTTGGCTACTGCTGCCAACACACAACACACCTGCATGAGGTGTGGTGAGGCAAAACTGAGCTTGCTGGAAATGATTCAAACAGTCAGAGAATCTCAAGAATCAGAGCAATGCTCGGGGTAAACAATAATTGCCTTAACTGGAACACTTCATGGCACACAAAACTTTGCAGTTCAAATGAATCTCCAGTTTTGGGAGCATTCCGATAAGTCACAAAGCCAGACCCAGATTTGCACCCTGCTTTTGGTACTTGTTCAAACAGGGTTAGTGTTGCACGTGTCGACCACTCAGAGCCAAGCAGTGCCGCCACAACAGAATGCGGTCACGGTTTTCATTTATACCTCTGGGGGGAGTTGGAATCTGACGGCACCCCTTCCTAAATATACTCGCCTAAGAATTCATCCGGCACGATAAACCAGAGTGTCATCGGGTCAGCAGTAGCTATCTGTGTGGGCACGGAGCGATCTGGAGTCGCTCCAGCCTCTTTAAATACTGAGCTTGGCTTCATCAGTCCCTGCTTGGGGACTTTGTTATTAGCACGGGGGGGGGCAGCATAAGGAGGAAGGTGTTGAAATATTTTTGGCATTTGCCGTTCAACGTGTGGCTCGTGATTTGTGAGGGCATTTGGGGGCAGGTCACGTGCACTACAAATGGGTCAGTATATTATTAGTGGTGCAACCGGTATGACAACATTGCATATTCCTGGTGGCACCACATCGAATATGAAGAGCAGCTGTTCAAAATGTGACCTGCATGTGACTTCCCTATTTGTCCAAAATAGAAGTTATGCGCCCACTAAATATCCCTCTTGAAGATAGGATTAATGTGTTGATATGGGGTTTTGTATAGCTCTAATTTGATAGTTATGGTTAATTATTGGCATATAAAAGACCAACTTTAATTACTGCCTTTGAAAGGCCGAAAGCGCGAGTTCAAGTGTAAATGGTAGCCTTAGAATAGTCTGAAGTGTTTGTTTCATAAAAAAAAAAGACTCAATTATAGGCAAAGGCTTTACTTCTGAGGCGCCTGGTGGCAATGTGAATAGCAGGGTGGAGCGTTTGTTCTGTCTATCTTGCTCCCCTTTTACCACCGGCGTCTTGTCAGTAATATACTTGGTGCGTGCTGAGCGAGAAACCCAAATCAAAGCACACAAATCGTGAAACAGAATCTTTTTCTCAATTTTCCTGTTGAATATCTCCAAACACATCTAGAGCAATAAAGAAGCCAGATCTGCTATTTACTGAAGATGCTTTAGATGTGTAGCTGTAGCACTCCTGAGCGAGCGTATCATGTTGCTCTTGGCAGTCAAGTGTTTGACTTTGAGATTTGCTGAAAAGGTACAAAAATGCACACCGGGCTCCTTACATAGAAACCTGCACGCTACAACTACATTCGCTAAGACATTCGGCAATTCAGGTCCACTCTTGTGCTCACTCACCTTCTCAGTAAATCTTGATCATCCCCAGGTAGAGGACTCTCATTGCTCTTCTGTGCTTGTCTTCAGTGGCTTCTTTAATGTCTTGAAGACGCTTGCCTTGCCTCCGGTCTCTGCCTCGGGGCTGCACTTCTGTCGACTGGGACGTCTGCCGGACAGCTGTTTTTGAATTGCTCCTCGGCTCCTATTCCTCTCCGTAGTAAGTCAAGTCTCCTCCTATACCTCCCTCACACCCTTCCTCCCTCTTCTTCCTCTCTCTCTCTCTTTCTCTCTCTCTCCCTCCCTCTCTCTAGCGACACCTGTGCATGCCTGTAGTCTCTCCTTTTCAATCCTCGGATTGTTTTACTTTATTGCTTCCCTGTGAAATGTTGAAGCTGTAGTAATCACAAGCTTTAGCCCTGCAATCTGCAACAGCACGTGCCTGTGTGCTCACTCGCCCTCATTTTTGTCTGTGTGACTGTAAGAATGCTCACATCTGATAAGAGCTTTTTCTGTATATTCACTGGGCAGCCTGCAGACAATTTGACTGGACCGGACTATTTCTTAGCATTTTTTATCCTTATCTGTTTGTCACATGCATTCTTTCCAAACTGACCACCTCCCATTTCCTGTTAGAATACTGTATTTGGCTGAATATACTGCCTTGCACAGAGGCAGACTGTTGCGACAGTGTGAGTGGACTAATTGCCGCAGAACACTGCAGCAATGCAGTATCTGCAGAGGACGTGTAGGTCATAAAGCAGCACTGTCTTCAGACAAGTGAGATATCCGCGCTGCTTTCCAGCCACATGCATGGGAAGTCAAGGAAATTATGAATTCAATGATCTGTCAAATTTTTTTTATGAGCGCGATATGAGAACAAATCTAATCACCTTGGCAACCAGTGCAACTCACAGGAAAAATCTCACAAGCTGCAGTGCTGAGTACCCCCAATGAGGCATTTTCTGCTTGTCAAGTGGTGGGCGATAAATGTCAAGGGACATAGACAATCGTAAACTAAAACCAAAACATTAAACACCAGACAAACTCAAGTCAAAAACTGACCTTTAAATAAAAAAAAAAAAAAACATTAATGTTAAGGTAAAAAAAAATACTTTGATTTTTTTTGTATTTATTGTGCAAGTGTACCTAATATTTTGACCCAAGATACATATCTGAGAAATGGTTGAGTACATGTACTCACAAAGCAGTAATGGCACTTTATTGCTTCACTGTCTTCCACAAGATGCAGTACATCCTTAAGCAAACACACTCCCTCACCTCCTCGGTGATAGAATTGCTCATTTTTTTCCCTCCCTGTTTCTTCTATATGATGCTTTGGTAAGTCTATTATGAATGACAACAACACTTGTGCGGTGACTTATGACAGACAGCAGTTGTGAATGAAGCCCTTTGTCATCGTAGTACCCATGGCCAGCACATGATCTGTAGGTGGAACAGTCAACACTGTATTCTCATTCAAACCATTATGCAGTACTTTCAAATCGGATAACACTCTACTACGCTCTTTTCATATGTTTAGTTTTTGTTCCTCAGGACGGATAGCAAACATTTCAAAGTTGAGTTCTCATGTTTTGAAAGCTTATATCTTTAAAAATGTATTTCTATTTGGGACACTGGGGTGGTTGTGAAGGATTTTTTTCTACACTTTTAGAATAAAACAGTAGAGAAATCTTGCAATTGCATACTTTTGCCAAAAAATCTGAATCATTGAAAGATCAAAGCTCTACTACTTGCTCTTTCGTAGAGTGTGTTTAGCCCAATTTGTAATAGTAAAAAACAAGAGAAGTGTCCACTCCAAGTGCATTAAAAGCAAAAACCTTTGTGGTGTCAATCACCTGCTATATTCATTTCACCATGGTACTTAGAATTAAGTAATTATTAAGAAGACATTATTAGACTCCAAGATACAATCAATAATTTTGAATTTTGGCCAAATTTTGAGAAAAGAAAATATCACTTTATCTTGGCTGGAAATGGCACACTGTAAAAAAACAAAAAACAAACAAAAAAAAAACAACACCGATTTTTTCCGGCAGCTGGGGTGCCAGAAAAATACTGTGAAATTACACTGTGTTTTTCCATAATTAAAGTACAGTTTATAACTGTAATTTTAACACTTAAAACAGTCAATTTGCAAAGAAATTATGGTATAATTTCAAATAATAATTTCAAATAATTTTTTACTGTTAATTAAATAACAGACAAATATTTGTAAAATTACAATACATTTGTGAACGTATTTTTACAATCAATGTATGTATTTCTAATGGAGCTTTTTGTTTGTTTGTTTTTGTAAAAGAACATAAATATTGTGTGTTTTTACAGTTACAGTGATTTCATGTTATTTTACATTTGACATAAAAACAGAGTGTATTTTTGTAAAATAAATGATATTTTTAAAATAAAGAAAAAAACTGTATAATAAAAAGTAATATTTTGTTATATTACAGTTTTTACAAGTGCTCAATGAAGCCATAAAACAATGTATGATGGTGAGAAATATACAACTACTGTATAGATTACAAAAAAAGTTTTGCATGCTGAAAACTATTCGTCTGCCTGACACTGTTGATGAAGCAGAACATTTTACGGCATTCTACCACATTATTAGTGACTAAGGGTATGAATAATTTAACTGTATATTCCATAAAACCGTAGACTAGAGCGTCCAGCCATCGTTTATTTAGGACACTTATTGACAAATACACAAAAAACTGCAGGATTGCATTTTGTTGCATACTAGCAACTAGCATGCATGCAACTTATTTGTGTGTTTTCGGAATGTGTTTGACTCACTCTTCCCTCGAGCTGAGGAGAATTCAACAATGTTGCACTCTATTAGGATCTATAGTTAAATTGTACAGCTGAAGTTACAACCACACAACAAAAGTATTTCTAACCATAGACATAATTATTTTCTTTCTTTCAGTAATTGAGATGGCCTGAAAAGGTAAAACAATAAGTGCTTGATGGCATGCTTACAGATTGAATTTGTATCACGTTAACGCCTGAGTCAGTTGACATAATAGCCGACTACACCCTTCCTCCTCCAGTTGCTACCATACTTGTTCACGCCCTTTACGGTGCAAGCCTCATCAGTATCACTTCCTGTCTGAGGGAAGCCATGTGGGTGACGTGTTTTCTCACATTGGGAGTGGGGGGAAAAAACTGTTGTTTGCTTTCCCCTGTCAAATATTTGGAGATGTGCCGAGTCTTATTGTTGGGCTACATAGTAGGTTAAGTCATTTTTCATATAAAGCACTGACAGATGGACAGGGAGATATTATAGAGTGTCTGTGCTTTATTAATGGAATGCATTACTGGTGCAGCCATTTTCTGGGCCAAGTGTGGACATCGTGTAATATCTCATAAATTATCATGTTTAGGTGAAAGCCATTTGGAAAGGTTTCCAAGGGGAATTACTTCAAAATAATAAAAAAAATATCTTGCAATAACAACGCAATTCCCCATACATCTTTATGGATGGCCGGGTCATTGCATTTATCAACATGTATGCTCTTATAAAACTTGGCGCCACATGCTGACAGTTTTGATCCATTTACTTTCTTATCAAGCCATTTTGCTTTTCTCATTGACATCAATGTCCTGGGAGAATTCTGACGCTGAGGGTATTGAACAGAGCCCAGTGGATGAGTTACAGTGTGGAGGTGAGGGTCTTGTGGGATGTCTAAGCACCGTCTTGGTCTGTGGCTATATCCTAAAATGTATACGTGTGTGTGCATATGTTTATGGGAGTCATTTGAGTAGACCACACGCACTAAAGTTAGTACTTTCACTTCGGTGTTTATTTCAGCTATGGAACCTGGCCAAAGGTGAAATGCTGGAGTTCAATGTCAAGAACATTTTAATTCATGGTAATTATTTTCCAGCCAAACTGGCTCAACACGGCCTTTTTAAAATTTATTTCAATTAGAGATAATAAACTATACACACTTTTGACAAAGTCAAAAAACGTATCGAAATGATACAGATTATTTTATTCAGGGTCACAAGGAAGCTGTCCAATATGGTCAAGTTTTCCACCAATCTTGGGGTCTACACCAATTGTCCAATTGACAAACTTCAAGTAAACCCACTGAGCAATTCGTTTTTCCACTGACTGCATAGCTAGGTTATTTTTTCACTCTCTACATTGAATAGTAACAATTTAAGGTAAGGTGGGTGTGCCTTAACTCATTCACTGCCATTGACGGCTATAGACGTCAAAAATTCATTTGCACTATTTCTATTAGGTTTTTTTTTCCAGTTTTGTTAACAAGAGTATGAAAACCTAGAATTTTTTTTTAGAAATACAGATATAAAATGTGTAATTAATCGTGAGTTAACTATTGAAGTCATGCGATTAATTACAATTTTTTTATTGTAATTAATCGCATGACTTCACTAGTTAACTCACATTTAATCACAAATTTTATCCATCCATCCATTTTCTTAACCGCTTATCCTCACAAGCTGGAGCCTATCCTAGCTGGCTTCGGGCAGTAGGCGGGGTACACCCTGAACTGGTTGCCAGCCAATCACAGGGCACACAGAGACCAACAACCATTCACACTCACAATCACACCTATGGACAATTTGGAGTGTTCAATTAACCTGTCATGCATGTCTTTGGAATGTGGGAGGAAACCGGAGTACCCGGAGAAAACCCACGCAAGCATGGGGAGAACATGCAAACTCCAACCAGGAAGGCCGAAGCCCGGACTCGATCTCACGTCCTATGCACGTGCTAACCAGTCACCCACCGTGCCGCCCACAAATTTTACATCTGTTCTAAATGTACAATAAAAATATATAGGTTTTCATACTCTTGTTAACAAAAGTAGAAAACATGTTAAACTAATAGGAATAGTTAAAATGATTTTTTGACGTCTATAGCCGTCGATGGCAGTGAATGAGTTAATTGTCCCTTAAATGGCGAGCTGTCTTTTTTTCCCTACCGCGCACGACCTACAAGGTTTTGAACATTTTCACATCAATCAATTTTAAATTTTAAATTTTAATTTTAAAAATTAAAGCCAGTGACTCCCCTCAAGCCTTCCACTACAACAATGTGGAAAATATTCATCTGTGAAAAATACCCATTCCTCATTTGGTAACAATGGCTAATCAATAAAATTGGTATGCCTGTAACCACTCGGAATAGTCAATGGCTGATCAATCTATGATTCAATCAAGCCAATATGAGCTTAACCTACTAGATTGGTACTCTTTTTTTTTTTTACCGATCTATTTTTGGAGTGTACAAAAAGCTGTCTATGTTTTTGGACTCTGGGAATACTACTGGCTTTGAGAGAACATGCAAACTTCGCAAAGGCCCGAATTAATATTATTTGATCGTGAACTCTCATTTCTATGAGGCACCACTGCTCCTCTGTACGTGTAATCAGCAATGTCCATCAGCTATTTACCATCTCCAAAGTTGAATACGAAA